>NC_045544.1:5745847-5749156 GCF_009769535.1 Thamnophis elegans
GACAGAGTGCTGGACCGGGCTGAAGCCTCTGAAGGTTTTTCCAAGAAAGTTTCCATGTGGAGTGTGTTAAAACAGCCCAAATGAGATAGAGCAAAGGCATCTGGTATTACAGCTTGATATGAAATCCCTGAGAACTGGCAAGGCTGTCAAACTAACCTTAGTTAAAGCAAAGCTCTTCTGGTCCCTGGCCAAAATCTGGTCATTCAGCTTCAGGGCTGAATCCACAAGTACATTCAAGCGATGGATCGGAGTGTCTAAGAAAGCTTGAATCCTTATTCCTTGGATTGCCTTTCCATTAAGCAGAGGTGCCTTCTATCCTGCTTGAGTTAAGTTTTAATAAAAGCAGTAACGAACTCTCTGTGACCACAAGCATCTGAGAATCTAATACAGTGTTTCTCAACCTTGGCGACTTTAAGTCCTGTGGACTTCAACTCCCAGAATTCCCCAGCCAGCATAGCTATGCTGGCTGGGGGATTCTGGGAGTTGAAGTCCATAGGACTTAAAGTCGCCAAGGTTGAGAAACACTGATCTAATAGGTTTCCAGGCCTGTTAGAATAAAAGTTGTGTTTAATGCAACAACCCCTTACTTTCCATAGCTTTGATTCTGGATGCACAAGGACCAGAAAGGCACTTAGCAGAAAATATTAAGGACCTCAAAATTATCAAAGTTACACTGATTTCAGGGCAAGTTTCTCCCCCCCCCTTCTTGCTTTTTACTTTTAATCTTTCTAGCTGACTCATCAATGCTGTTATCCCCCTCTTGGTTCGTATTAGACTTAAGAGCAACATGTTGAACTAAAAGAGAGAGAGAGAAAAAATTCATTATTGCTAACATGCCAAACGCAAAGCCTCAAATAAACACAAATTCAACAAACGTGACGGGTATATTCCTGGTTCTTTGGAATACACCTTGCCAATCTCAAGGAGATTTACTGTCCGGGCACCAGGAATGGGATGATGAGATGATGAGATCAGCATCCCTGGACAGGAGGATGGCCCCAAATCACTCGCACAGGTGCTTCCTCGGAGAAACCCACCAGATCCCAGGAAAGAAATAGACACGAAGCCCTTCTAGCCGGACCAAGAGGTTCGCTCCTCTTCTTCACCCACTCACCTGCTTAACTAGCCCTCCAACCGCGACACCCCGATCCCAGGACATAGAAGGGGGAGAGACAGAGAGGGAGGGAGGGAGGGAGAGAAAGAGAGGGGGGAGAGAGACAGAGAGAGGGAGGGAGAGAGGAGGAGAGAGAGAGATGACTGCATCTCATTGAGAGAGAGACAGAGAGACAGAGACAGAGACAGGGGGGGAGAGAGAGGGGGGAGAGAGAGGGAGAAAGAGAGAGAGAGGGAGAGATGGAGAGAAAGAGAGGGGGAGAGAGACAGAGAGAGGGAGGGAGAGAGGAGGAGGAGGAGAGAGAGAGAGAGAGATGACTGCATCTCATTGAGAGAGAGACAGAGAGACAGAGACAGAGGGGGGAGAGAGAGAGAGAGAGAGAGGGAGGGAGGGAGGGAGGGAGAGAGAGGAGAGAGAGAGAGAGAGACAGAGACAGAGACAGGGGGGGAGAGAGAGAGAGAGAGAGGGAGGGAGGGAGGGAGGGAGACAGAGAGAGGGAGGGAGAGAGAGAGAGAGAGAGGGAGGGAGGGAGGGAGAGAGAGAGAGAGAGAGATAGAGACAGAGACAGAGACAGGGGGGGAGAGAGAGAGAGAGAGAGGGAGGGAGGGAGGGAGACAGAGAGAGGGAGGGAGAGAGAGAGAGAGAGAGGGAGAGATGGAGAGAAAGAGAGGGGGAGAGAGACAGAGAGAGGGAGGGAGAGAGGAGGAGAGAGAGAGATGACTGCATCTCATTGAGAGAGAGACAGAGAGACAGAGACAGAGACAGGGGGGGAGAGAGAGGGGGGAGAGAGAGGGAGGGAGAGAGAGAGAGGGAGAGAGAGAGAGATGACTGCATCTCATTTCACATCCTGCAAAGGAGAGTTTCATTGGGTTTCCTACCTGCTGCGGTTGGTCCAGAAAGAAAGAAAAAATGTCCTAATGCTCCTTCAGAGCGACAGCTTTTGCTCTTAAGATCCCAGCTCTGTGATGCAGCGGAGATGATGGGCAAAAAGACCACCGGAGAGGTGGGAGGTTCAAATCCGCCCTCCAACAGGCAAGACGCTGAGCGAGAGCGCTCTTGCGCGTCCTTCTCCAGATTCCCAAGCCTTGAGACCCGTCAATCTCCCTCGGTCATTCAAAAGCCGGCGAAGGGGGGAAGAAAACCCAGCCTCTCTCTCTCTCTCTCTCTCCAGATCGCCCCGAAACTTGCTTTAACCAGGCGCTTGGCGGGCAGGCGGAGCCTGGAGAGGAGCCCTGGCCAGGAGGGGGGCGGGCAGGAGGGCTTCCCCGTCCCCGCTGCGCCTCCGCGTGGAGAAACTTTCGCCGAGGGAGCCGCCTGAGCAGAGAAGGAGAAGTGGGGGGAAAGAAACGCCGGGGAAGCCGGAGTCTTAAGCCCCGGAACGGCGCGATCTCACAAAACGTTCAGTTAAAGTGAAAGAAGTTAACTTAAATAAGTTGAACGAATAAGTTAAACCCTATAGATAGATAGATAGATAGATAGATAGATAGATAGATAGATAGATAGATAGATAGATAGATAGATAGATAGATAGATAGATAGATAGATAGATAGATAGATAGATAGATAGATATGGATAGATAGATAGATAGATGGATGGATGGATGGATGGATGGATAGATAGATAGATAGATAGATAGATAGATAGATAGATAGATAGATAGATAGATAGATAGATATGGATAGATAGACAAATATGGATGGATGGATGGATGGATATTAGATAGATAGATAGATAGATAGATAGATAGATAGATAGATAGATAGATAGATAGATAGATAGATAGATATGGATAGATAGACAAATATGGATGGATGGATGGATGGATGGATGGATATTAGATAGATAGATAGATAGATAGATAGATAGATAGATAGATAGATAGATAGATAGATATAGATATATATATATATAGATGTGTTTTTTTATTTGTGCTGATAAATAAATAAAGGGAGACTAGTATAGATCTATTTCAAGCTATTTAGTTAGCTTCCTCCCATAATTGGGGCTTACCAGGGGTTGTAAAAATCTAATAGATAGATAGATAGATAGATAGATAGATAGATAGATAGATAGATAGATAGATAGATAGATAGATATAGATATAGATATAGATATAGATATAGATATAGATATAGATATAGATATAGATATAGATATAGATATAGATATAGATATAGATATAGATATAGATATA
>NC_045544.1:5749256-5906756 GCF_009769535.1 Thamnophis elegans
TAATAACGGGAGCCATACCAAACAGATTTAAATTCACCAGACCTGACACTAATTGCTAGGCAGAAGACAAACTTTTACATATTACAACAAGATCTTCTTGATTCCTGGCCTTTTAAGTTTCTCCAGCCTGATCAACAAAGATCAGGCCAAGAGCAAAACCAGTGGTGCAATTCAGCCAGCTCTTCGATTCTGGACATCCAGGAACAACTCACTGCTGGCTTCTGGATCACTCTCTCTTATCTCTTCCCCACTGGTCCAAGGCTCAGGCGCCACCTGGTGGCCAACCAGTCTCTTTGCGCCCTGCTCGGAGTTGGAACCCTATCCAGAGTCCTCCACATCCTCCAGAGCCGACTCATAGGGCCCCTCACTGTCGGAGTCTGGTGGCAGCTCCAACGGCTCCTGCTGGGCCACAACAGGAAGGATACAGCAAAATCCCCATTTCCTCCCAATCAGCTGAGACTCAGAAGGCATGGAGGCGGGGCCAGTCAGAGGTGGTATTTGCCGGTTCTCCGAACGACTCAAAATTGGTCAGAACCTCCTGAATGCCACCTCTGCTGCACACACACGCATACACATGTGTCTTTCTTGGACTTTTTTAGACTCTGATTTTGAAATAGAACAGCCCTTTTTCCTTCTGTCAGCAGAAAAATGAACATGAGTTGCAGACAGTTGCCATATTGTTCAACTGAGGTTTTTACCAGCACCGTCTAAGCAACCTTTCAGTTTGCTTGCCAAGAGAAAGCCGCAATAGCCCAGCAGGCCTTCTTCAATAACTTTATTTCTTGATGCGTAACTACTGGTAAATCAGCTGTTATTTCGGTCCCAGGATCTTGTAAACAGAAACTCTGAGTAGATTCCCAGGAATTACAAACATATGAAACATTTTATGATTCCTCTTCCCCAAAGCCACCTCTGGCTGGTGGCTTTCACGTTGAAATCTTTTCCAGTATCAGTTTAAGCAAGGCCAAGATGCTTTCTCTGTCACAACAGCCATTGAAGGCTGCAAATTAATACTACGTGAGAATAAGCCTCAGCTAACAGTAATGTATGATATACCCACCGAACCATCCTACAAAGAGCGGCAGCATCTATTTTTATCATAGATAAAGGTGGCGCAGTGGTTAAATGCAGCACTGCAGGCTACTTCAGCTGACTGCAGTTCGGCAGTTCGGCTGTTCAAATCTCATCGGCTCAGGGTTGACTCAGCCTTCCATCCTTCCGAGGTGGGTAAAATGAGGACCCGGATTGTTGTTGGGGGCAATAGGCTGACTCTGTAAACTGCTTAGAGAGGACTGAAAGCCCTATGAAGCGGTATATAAGTCTAACTGCTATTGCTATTGCTATCAGGAAAATTATCATTGAATGTCTGTTGACCTGGGAGACAATGCCATTGAACACAGAAGTCAGACTGAGTGATGATTGGCTTTGTAAAAATCACAGTCCCCAAAAGCTTCTGCAGAAGTGGGGAGGGTGTTTTCACGACAGACAACCCTTTCAAAACGATAACTGATGCCGATAAATACTGCCATTCTTTGTAGGAGGGTTCGGAGGTAAATCATGTATTACTGTTACCTGAAGTTTATTAATTTGCAGCCTTTAATGGCTGTTGTGACAGACAAAAGAAGCAGAAGGGTGTTTTCAAAACACAACGTTGAAAATGTATACAAGAGATAGTCCTTATATTCAGACAGAGGTGGGTTCCTACCAGTTTGCACCTATTCGGTAGAACCGGTTCGTCAAATCTACCGAACTGGTTAGAAGAGGTTCCACCAGTGGACCCGGAAAGCAGGCCACACCTACAGAAGAGCTTCCAAAAATGTTTGAAACCCACCACTGGTCCTTGGATATGATTATTCTACACTATCATGCTCATATTTATAAAACTCAATGCCTCTGTGAAAGGTAAGGATGACTACTGCATTTGTGGTGCAATCAGAACATTGCGAGTGTTGAAGTTGTTTTAACGCAAACCAAAGATGCCTTTTAAAAAACAAGTTTACATCCTATTCTTATGCATGCCAGTGCTGTGTGTGAGGTCATTTAAGGTGGTTCTGACAAGTGTCGTCGGCATCTTCATATCCGGTCACATGGCTGGCAAGCCACTCCCACAAAGCAGGCCACACTTACAGAAGAGGTTCTAAAACATTTTGAAACCCACCATTGAGCTGGATGTAGAAATCCCTGCTCCAATAAAAACATCTTCTACTGTTTTCCCTGCCATGAAGGTCTCTCCTACAAAACTAGAGGATCTATTGAAAAGAATAATAACTAAACCAGTGTGATGATTGTGAAGGTATGCAATATTATAGCGCCGTGATGGTGCAGGGGTTAGAATGCAATATTGGAGGCTGCCCACTGCCTGCAGTTCGATCCTGACCTGCTCAAGGTTGACTCAGCCTTCCGTCCTTCCGAGGTCGTAAAAATGAGGACTCTTGATAAGATTGTTGGGGGCAATATGCTGACTTTGTAAACCGCTCAGAGAGTGCTGTGAAGCACTATGGAATGGTGTATAAATCTAAGTGCTATTGCTATTGCCATATAACTGAAATTTACAACATAACCTCACAAATAATTCTTCCTTGCTGACCTGAAACTCCATTAAGGGTTGTTGTTTTTCCCCCTGACTTAAAAACAGAAATCTTTTTTGGCATGCATAGCTACTCATCAAGTAATTAATTTGTTCCCAGCATATTATGTTCAATGTGCATCTAAAAATAAGAATAACATTGGAGCCCGTGGCACTGCAACGAACCATCGCCAAGGGCTTTATATAGAAATCCAGCTATTTTATGCACTTTCTGTATTATGCCTTAGCATTTTCAAGGCCTTCAACATCAAGTGACCCACCAGCACCAGTCTCCTGTGCCAGAAGGAGTCTTCCCAACTGGGGCCTAGAAGAAAGTGCAAGAGAAATTTGCTGGCAGGTTCAAGGCTTTTGACTGCCTGCTCTGGCCCAGGGTTCCTGGCCAGCATCACATCAGCTTCCCCTGTTGGGGGTTTCAAAGACACCCTCTTCTGAGGACCCCTTAGGGTTACTGCCCAAGGGTCTCCTATGTTTTCCCTCTGGTTCTGCCCCAGGGGATAATGGATAACTGTCTCCATTAAGTGGCAATTTGTCAGCAGTTCCCTGAATCAAGATGATGCCATTTTAGACCATGGGAGTTAGAACGATGGTTGGCTCGTGGTGAGAAGTGTGCATCATCCTTCAGGAAATTGATTGGTTCCATCTTGGTTTCGACTTGAGGACTGGGATTGGTGATTGATCTTCTGCAATGGCCTGCCCTCTGTTTTGGACTGTGGATCAAAATTGTAAGCAGAAATGGAGACTGCCTTTTGCTTGCTGGAGCATTGCTTCTTATGGATCATTAAATTTGGCTTGTCTGCTGACTGCTATTGGTGTAAAGAACACACAGTGCTATCTTATTTTACATTCTTCTTCTTCTTCTTCTTCTTCTTCTTCTTCTTCTTCTTCTTCTTCTTCTTCTTCTTTTCTCTCTCTCTCTCTCTCTCTCTCTCTCTCCCTCCCTATCTATCTATCTACCTACCTACCTACCTATACCCATACCCATACCCCTATCCATCCATCCATCCATCCATCCATCCATCCATCCATCCATCCATCCATCCATCCATCCATCCATCCATCCATCCATCCATCTATCTATCTATCTATCTATCTATCTATCTATCTATCTATACCCATACCCATACCCATACCCATACCTCTATCTATCTATCTATCTATCTATCTATCTATCTATCTATCTATCTATCTATCTATCTATCTATCTATCTATCATCTACCTACCTACCTACCTATCTATCTATCTATCATCTACCTACCTACCTACCTACCTACCTACCTACCTACCTACCTACCTACCTATCTATCTATCTATCTATCTATCTATCTATCTATCTATCTATCTATCTATCTATCTATCTATCTATCTATCTATACCCAGCCAAAACTCAAAGTTTTGGCACTTTCCAAGGTTACCATCAGGTTTTGTGCAAAGTAACATGGAAGCATATTGTATGTTTCTCCCTCAGCACAAATGTTTGAGGAAGTTTAGGAGGTCCTAAACTTCCTGATTAACCTTTCTGTATTTCCTACTTCTCCTTGATAAGATTATTTTCTACCCAGATTGTGCCTTTAAAGAAATCTTTTTCAACAGAGGTTTCAAATTCAACAGCACCAAAAGAATTTGATGTATGGCAGCCGTTGCCACTTATGTGATCTTCAGCGTGTTCTTCAAACAGAGACAACTAGGATGTTTGTCAAGGTCTAGGAGAGGGGGAAAAATTGTCACCACTAAAACAAGGCATAGGAGCTGAAAGCTGGAACTGCCAACAATAGCAAATCCTGGATCTTTTGGAAATGTGCATTTCACAAAAGAAAGCTAACCCTTCATTTTCTGAATGCCTGGACCATCTTGTCAAAATGAAGGGAGGATAAGTGCTTATATGGCAAGGTCAATCTGCTGTGATACAATCCTTAAGCTGTAGAGCAGAAAATCGGGTTAGTGACTACTGCCAAAGCATGAATCAGTTACAAAACGTGGGCTTGAGGTATGCTCCTTTTTTTTTCCATTCTCTAATATTTCTCTGCAACTCAAACAATTGCTCATAATTAAGCTGATTTGATGAGCAGACGCTGGCGGAAAACATTGTTCTGGCTGCGATCCCAATGAACTTCATTGTACTCGATATAGGACCATGACATCAGTTCCTTCCATTGCACAAAGGAAGAATTGCATTTGCAGAGCCGCAGATATGATTCAAAAGTGGGGGGGGGGGCATTTATTTCATTGCTTTTGGCATCCTTTGGATATTCAGTTTGGAGTTGTGCATGCCTGATTATACAGAGGAGCAAGGATTGATTGTACTATTCAGCATTCTGTGATTCTTATTATATACTTTTTGGTGCACATTGTCACAAAAATGGATTTGAAAATGGCAATTACCCTTTGAACAGTTCCACTCCAGGTTTAGATGGGCCTGAGCCTGCTGGCTTTTCATAAGACCTTAAATACTAGGTTGTCCCATCAAGCCTTGAACTGGACTTGAGTTGAATGATTTCTGTGTTGGGAGGTTTTAAAGTTAGATTTCAGTGCCTTGGTACCAGTGGTGGGTTTCAAAAATTGTTCGAACCTACTCTGTGGGTGTAGGGTGTAGCCTCCTTTGTGAGGGTGGCTTGCCACCCATGTGACCGGATGGGAGTGGCTTGCCGCCCATGTGACCGGATATGAAGATGCCGACGACACTTGTCAGAACCACCTTAAATTACCTCACACACAGCACTGGCATGCATGAGAATAGGATGTAAACTTGTTTTTTAAAAGGCATCTTTGGTTTGCGTTAAAACAACTTCAACACACGCAATGTTCTGATTGCACCACAAACGCAGTAGCCATCCTTACCTTTCCCAGAGGCACTGAGTTTTATAAACATGAGCATGATAGTGTAGAATAATCATATCCAAGGACCAGTGGTGGGTTTCAAAATTTTTTGGAACCTCTTCTGTAGGTGTGGCCTGCTTTCCGGGTCCACTGGTGGAACCTCTTCTAACCGGTTCGGTAGATTTGACGAACCGGTTCTACCGAATAGGTGCGAACTGGTAGGAACCCACCTCTGCTAGGTACCATGATACACTTATCATTTCTCAGGAAGAAAACCTATCTGTGTGGACACCAAGAACCAACATCAACTTGAGGGCACATAATCAACAAATCATATGGTTGTCCTAGTTATTGTATTCAATTTGTTGTTGTTTTATTGTTAGCTATGAAGAGTCATACTGAGATGGGCAATTCTAAAAGCTTTTAACCAGTTGCCTAATCACCAGAGGTGGGTTCCTACCAGTTCACACCTATTCGGTAGAACCGGTTCGTCAAATCTACCGAACCGGTTAGAAGAGGTTCCACCAGTGAACCCAGAAAGCAGGCCACACCCACAGAAGGGGTTCCAAACTTTTTTGAAACCCACCACTGCTAATCACGGTACAATTTTAGCAATAGCAATAGCAGTAGACTTATATACCGCTTCATAGGGCTTTCAGCCCTCTCTAAGCGGTTTACAGAGTCAGCATATATTGCCCCCAACAATCCGGGTCCTCATTTTACCCACCTCGGAAGGATGGAAGGCTGAGTCAACCCTGAGCCGGTGAGATTTGAACCACTGAACTGCTGATCTAGCAGTAGCCTGCAGTGCTGCATTTAACCACTGCGCCACCTTGGCTCTTAGAGTCTAACTTCCAGGATTTTAGAGTCTAACTTCCAGGATAGCAGGATAAGATGAAAATACGCTTCAGGTGGGATGTTTTAAATAGTCTGAATACTCTTAAGGACCGTGTTGAAATCTTGACTTCTTTCATTCTATGGTGTACAAGATTCCTAGAGGAGAATCTGTGCAGTGATTAAACAATAAGGAGCAGCAGAAACAAAACTTCAGCTCTTATGCCTTTGCCCACACCAAAAAACGATAGTTTTTATCACAAAAATATTGAAGTTACCTAGAGATTCTTGCACAAATCAGATTGATGAACTGGGAATCTGCAAGTCCTTGTTTCACTCATGCATGCTATGAACAGGAGGAAGAGAACTTACTTCTGAGATTCTGTCATGTATTTCCATGTCCATAGTAATTAAGTGGGCTTCCTTTTCCTCCCCCACCCCCCACCCCCCACCCCCCCCCCCCCCGCTTGCTTCGGTCTATTCTCATCTTTTGCATAATGTAGATCTCAGCAGGATTTCCAATTCCTACAGACAAAGGAACTGGAAAATGAACAGGCATAAATATTCTCCAGATTTTGACCTTGTTGAAATTCCAGGAAACAGCAAGTGCCTGTTGTGTCTAATGGTTGCTATGCCTCCTGTGTATATGAGAGGCTTTGGGTGGAAAAACCCTCTCATATATAGTCAAGTGATGGGAACAGAATGGTGTGCTGAATTGCTCAGCAGGCTTGTCAATGGGCAGCTTTATTGGATTGACCTGTTTAGACAAACACCACTGAAAGATGGATGTCAACAAAATTAGTGAAGGGAGAGGCACCCCCTTCCTTGCTGGAGGTAGCTGGGAACAAGATATACAATAAGATTAAATATTGTAGCTTTGAACGTCTAGGTTCACTATAAGCTCTTAAATGAGACTTTTCCTGTCTCAGTTCTGTAAAAGGCTACACTGTGATTAATCTGGAATATGGTTCAGGGCAGGGGTGGGTTTCTCGCCGGCGTCGTCCTTGTGCACGCGCGCGGTGCACGCATGCGTACTAGCATCTGCGCGACGCTCCAGCTGCTCCTGGATGATCGCGCAGGCGCTGTATGCATCCTGCGCATGCGTGGAAGCGCAGAACTCATCAAATCCGGGTAAGGACCGCGGGCAGGCGGGCGCGCCCTTCGCCGTTCCCGGAAGTTACTTACTTCCGGGTTCGGCGACCAACCGGTTCGCAGGGACCGCCGCGAACCGGTTGAAACCCACCCCTGGTTCAGGGACTGCAGAAATGTTTTGGATAGAAGCCAGGCCTAATTCTATGTCATTTTACATAAAATTAACATCAAAAGAATTTGAGGCAATCATGACAAATTATGAGTGCTTTCCCCATGTTTTGACACTGCTTCGACTTTCTCTAGCCTCGCCATTAATTCATTCATTTCTCAAATTGGCTCTGGAAATTTCGGGCTCCGCGAGGAATGGGTTTAGGAAGAAATCAGGATCGTCTCTAAAATACAGTTTGGATAGGATCGAGTGTCTTGCTATCCTATGAACCAAGCTACAAATCCTCTTTCCACTATAAAATGTAAAAAAAACGGTTTTCTAAACAATTATGAAAACAATGTAGTTGAAAGTCTGGATAGGCAGCAAAGTTCTTCCCTTCTTACAGTGGCCTCAGTCTATGGAAAAGCCTCCAGGTCTTCAGAGATTAACCAAAGGAAGCTGAAAGTAGTAGGCAAATAGCAATTGCAATAGCAGTTAGACTTATATACCGCTTCATAGGGCTTTCAGCCCTCTCTAAGCGGTTTACAGAGTCAGCATATTGCCCCCAACAACAATCCGGGTCCTCATTTTACCCACCTTGGAAGGATGGAAGGCTGAGTCAACCCTGAGCCGGTGAGACTTGAACAGCCGAACTGCAGCTAACAGTCAGCTGAAGTAGCCTGCAGTGCTGCACTCTAACCACTGCGCCACCTGTGGCTACAAAAACACCATCTGGCATACCTCTGGGAATGCCTGTGTTAATGAGATTGCCAGCAGATGGCACGTCTAGTTTTATTGGGGTAGGGTTGGGGCTTTCCCAGAGAGAAATTGAAGAGAAACTGTCCCTTTGGGCCCCCGCTTTTATTCAAGCTGTCGTATGAGATTTGTGTGCTGCTGTGACCTTTTATTTCCAATTGTGTTTGTCCCGACGTTTCAGTCCAGCTGGGATGAACAAGCCTCAACATAGACATTCCTTCCTGGTCCACAGTCTCCTGAGTCACACTGAGCAGGACCTCTTCTAAAAAGGCCTTTTCTTACTTCAGATTGGTGAAAACCAACAGGACGAAACCAACAATAAAATTTTAATGACTGCATTCAACTGAATTTCTGATCCTTCCCTTCAATATTACCATGGGATGGAATGCCATATAAAGGACTCATGCGTCCGCTATTTATAGACCTGCGGGGAAAACGCAGTGTTCCAAAGTTTTAATCTTCAGACTAGACAAGAGCTGAGGTTTCATGCTGAAAAAAAATAGATGTATAATAATGACATATCTTGATTGCCTTCCACTAATATCAGATTACGTTTAGTTTATTCGTGGTGTATTTGATACATTTGGTTTGGTCAAGGTTTAAAGGGTTATTAATAAAATTTGCAATTAATGATGCAGTTCTTATTACAAACATGGCATAGCGTATGTGATGTCTATTAAATAATTCTATAGAACATATGGCCAAAGGAGATGGCAGTGTTTACTAATTCTTGATTGATCTAAACAAAAAAAGAAAGAAAGAAAAGAAAGAAAAGTTGGATCAGTCCTGGCAAGTATTTGGAAGGGAGATTTCCAGGAACTCCAACGGCTGTGGACTAATCTGAGAAATGAGGAGAGAGAGAGAGAGAGAGAAAGAAATCCAGAAAAAATCCAGAAGAAAGCAATGTGTCAGCCTCTGCTTTGCTGCTGCTTCGGCTGCCATTGAAACGGGGAGGGGGGGCATGGTATTTGGGAAGGGAATGGTTATGTGCTGGAGGAAGATTCTAGACGCTGACCTGACCATCTTATTGCGCATGCGGAGGAAGGGAGTTTCCCGCCAAGGTTAACTGTCCGGCATTCCATCCTGGTGATGTTTTTTTGAAGATATCTCCCACCTGACAGTTGGGTGAATTATAATTGGGCTATGGACTGGGGTGCCAAGGGGAGGGGATTAAATTATACATGGTATTCAAAGCCTTCTTGATTTTAATTGTCAATTTATTTATTCCTGCACAGTGTAATATTTATTCATTTACATATCTCTGTTTTTCCACTGTTGTGCAAACACAATTCCAGCAGCTGCTAACATGTGTAAAATTAAATATATATTATACTCCCTTTCAAATAGCCAACAAAATATTTCTGGTTTTAATTCCATATCTTGCTTTATGATAGCTTCTAACCACTAACTTCTGAATAGCTACTTGGACCGACCTAAGTACTAATTCATAATATCATATCTGGTCACATGGGTGGCAAGCCACTCCCATCCGGTCAGAAGGGCTGCAAGCCACTCCCACAAAGGAGGCCACACCCACAGAGTAGGTTCCAACAATTTTTGAAACCCACCACTGGGTTAGCCTGATCAGGTACCCTCCACCCACTATGGAAACTTGAGTGGGTCAGTAGCTAAGTCAAGGCCCTTACAGGAATAGAGACGTTAAATTAATTACAAGCAATGCAGTTAAGCCTCTACATTTGTTTGTTTCTGTTAAATGTGTGGGGTTTTAAACAACATTGGACAGCTTTCTCCAGAAAGATTCAAATTTCACCCCATTCCCTAGATATGTGTAGGAGCAGAGAGAAAAGAATATAGATTTGTGAATCCAAATCAGGATGATAGCTGGAAAATAGACTGTAGAATCCTAAAGAAAAAAGGAAAGGATATGAAACAAAGAACTGGGATCTGAAAGAGACACCTATAACAATAGAAAAAGAAAGGAAGGGAAGAAGGAAGGAAAGGAGGAAAGAGAATGGAGGGACGAAGGAAAGGAGTGGAGGGTAGAAGAGAGAGGAAGAGAAGGAGAGAAAATAGGAGAGGAAGAAGAAGTGTGGAGGAGAGGTAAGGGAAGAAGAAAGAGGTAAGGGAAGGTGGGTAGAAGGGAGAGTAAAAGAAGAAGAGGAGGGAGGAAGAGAAAGAAAGAGAAGGAGAGAAGGTAGGAAGGAGAAGAAAAAGGGTAGAAGTAGGGAAGAGGTAAGGGAAGGAAGAAGGGGATGGAGACGAGGAAGGAAGTAGAGAAGGAAGGGAGGGAGAAAAAAAAGAAAGAGAAAACAAGGTGGCGTCAAAGCAGGTGCGAAGGATGGTAAACAAAGCATTCCAAACTATACCTTATAACCTTCCAAATGGAATAATAATAATATAAGAATGGCAAAGAAAAAGAATAATTATGTGAATGTATATCTATAATCTGTATGTAAGGGAATAAATGACAGTAAAAATATAAAGCATAATATAGGTAAATAATAGCTGGTCATAAGTAGCTAAGTTTAAATAAATAAAGAAATGTACATACAAATGGATAACGAATAAGGAGATTATGAATGCAAGATAGAAATGTATAGAAGGGAAAACACTAACTGCAAAGAAACCGATTCGGAACTGCGGTATGATATACGATGGAACTTATTGTTCCTATGTTGATTTTAAGTTATGTGTTTGTTTTTGTTGATGTGCTTAGGTGTTTAAAGTAAAAAAAAATTACTTAAACAACAACAACAAAAAAAGAATATAGATAGCTTATGTGAGTGCCAAAACTCAGGTCTATGCTAAGTAATTAATATAGTATGTGCTTTGATCTCAGGTCCCTTCTCCATCCCAGTTGTAAAACCCTTTGAAGTAAATATCATGCCAGTGATTAATTTTGGTTTGAAAGTCTTGCTGCTTTTTAGTTAAGTGCATGTTGCTTTGAATCACAACCCCCTTTCAAATTTCCCACTTGGTCCTAAATACTGGCATGTGGATCGGCCCAAACCATGATCTTTTCCGTGCTGCAAAGGCATTGCCATCATCCATACTTCAATGGATGTTCGAGGTTCGAGGTTCATTTTATTTATATGCCCCCCCCTATTCCCAGCGGGACTCAGGGCGGCGCATAAACCCAAGGAGGGGAAGGGAAACACAAAAACTACAACAGAAAAGGTACAAGGGCATTTAAAACAACCAACAGCCACACGATTCGAGAGGGGAAGGGAACTCATCGACCCCAGGCCTGCCGACACAGCCAGGTTTTGACGGCTTTTCGGAAGGCCTGGAGAGAGGTGAGGGTCTGAATCTCTGCAGGGAGCTCGTTCCAAAGGGCCGGAGCCACCACAGAGAAGGCCCTCCCACGGGTAGTGGCCAGATGACATTGGCTGGTAGACGGAACCCGGAGGAGGCCTAATCTGTGTGATCTAATGGTCTTTGGGAGATAATTGGCACTGAAATGAATGTCTGTGGAAAGTGAATGAAGAAAAGGAAGATTTGAACAGGTTTTTTTAAAACTGTAAACCTTGTTCCTGGCGGTCAAAACTTTTTTTTGGGGGGGGGGGGGGTTTGGGAACCTTATCATCTCCGTCTTCTGTTTCAGATTCCTAAAATTCAACTTTGAATTTATATTTTTATCAATTTGGTTTTTTTAAATGTATTTTTGTTATTCCGTCACTTGTATCCTGTGAAGTATCCACACTCAAAAAAAAAAAAGGAAATCCAGGAACTCTCAGACGATTTCTGTTGGATTATACTAGTTTTTTTATTTTGAAGATCTATCCCTTTGATTTTTGTTACAATAGTAAGCAAAAGGCTCTTAAATTTGATTCAGCCAGTTTTCCAGCAATATTAAAGCAGGAATGATTGTACAAATGCTGAAACTTTCAAACAGTTCAACATTTTTTTTTATATATAACATCCAGGATTTTGTGAAATTGGCCAGAGGGAGGCCAAGGTATTGAAGTTTTTTCTTTTTTAATGGCATGAAAAGGCATGAAAATTGAGCTGAATTTGTTGCAAGCATCTTTGCTGGAAGTGCCAAACATTAGCAAAGCATTTCTGAGGTGACTTAAAACTGCCAAATTGGGTAGACAGTGAAAACAGCTCCTGGCTGTTTTCTGGTAATTTGCCAGGCAACATTTTGAAAACTTACAGAATCGGTCAGCTCCAGTGATGGGATTCAGCCGGTTTGCACCTATTCGGGAGAACCGGTTGGTAACTTTCTAAGCAGTTGGGAGAACCGATTGTTGGAAGAAATCTCCTTTTGTTTTCCTCCACTTTACAGGGCTAATCCTGTAAGGAAGGCAGGAAGGAAACATTCTGGTGGTGTTTCTAGCCTCATCTTTCTTGACCTGCTTACAGAAACCGCCTCTCCGGTTAACCCTTATGACATTGTAACAGCTAAGGCGAAGCGTCCATCGACCTGAGTGATGTTGAATTGGCCACGCCCACCCAGTCACATGACCACCAAGCCCCACCTACCTAGGTAGTCATTAGGGCAGAGAACCGGTTGTTAAATTATTTGAATCCCACCACTGGTTCAGCTCCCAGGTTTTGTGCAGAGGTCTTGTTATGCACTAAGGAAAGTTTAGCGACAGATAGGTCAGGGTCTTAGTATTATAAGTTCAAATATTATGTTGTTTGATTTTTTTCTTTTTTAACCGTAAGGCAATGCCCCCCAGCTAAAACCAATATAAGAAAAGCTTTGGTTTCGGTGCGTAGCCGCCAGGTCAGGCAAACACAGCTATAAAGATTCTTCATCCTATTGCTCTGCTTTCCTTGCAAGAGAACAAAATGATCGTGTGTTATAGTAGAAAAAGTGTGTGCTTTTAATGGGCTCTTGTTGCCTTTCAACCATGAATATCACTTTTCAGGGCTTTGGGAGAATTGGAAGAGAGAAGGGTAGGGAGATTAAATATATCCTTTATTATGGAACAGCTTTCTTGTTATGAACAACTATTTTCTGTTCTTGAGAAAAACACACTAAATAGCCTTTTATGGTCATGTGTGAAGTGTATGTGAGCAAGTTTTTCATTCCACAGGTTAACCTATCCCGATGACTACTTAGTTGAATTATGTGTGAGAGCATCCCTGTGGCAAAACAAAAAACAAAAACCAGTACGCAGGAATCCAGCTTTCACACCATACGGTACAAGCAACCTTGGACTTTTTTCTCTTATTATTTTTGCCTGCAGTCCATCAGAGGAATTCTGCTAAGAAGCAATCATCAGTATTTCATGAATGGGCACCTCTGATATTTTGTCAGGGATTGAAAAACTATAGGCAGCTGCACAAACTAACCTCGACAAAGACAACAGAGCAGTTGATCCATAGCACAGTGTTCTGACCTCCCTCGTCCTACACCAATGCACTCCGAGCCAAAGATAAGTTACGTCATTTAACTAACAGACAGACAGGTCCTTGGCAGCAAACCGGCACAGACAAGCTTGGGCAGCAATCCAGCACAGATAAGCCGTGGCAGCAATCCAGCCTGCCAAGCTCACAGTAATGTTCTCCGACATTCGTTCCTGCGTTGACTTCTGCAAGAGAGGCGTGTGCACAAGCAGTCCTTTTTATAGTCTGGAGAGAATTCAAATGACCACCAGCTGAGTGCAATTACCTCCTGTACTTGCGCAACTGTTCCTGACGCCTATTAGCTCTTCAGTGCTGGGCATCCAGGAACAACTCACTGCTGACGTCAGGAACACACTCCCTTGTCTCCTCCCCACTGGTCCAAGGCTCAGGCGCCTCCTGGTGGCCAACCAGCCTCTCTGCGCCCTGCTCGGAGTCGGAACCCTGCCCAGGGTCCTCCACATCCTCCAGAGCCGACTCATTGGGCCCCTCGCTGTCGGAGTCTGGTGGCAGCTCCAACTTGGGCCACAACAGCACAGTAAATTATGAATAATCATTTGTTTCAGGGACAACTTTGCCTGCCCTTTTGCTGCTAGGCAAAATCCAAACAGAAAATTAGATCTAATTAAACACAAATGCTGCAAGAGATTTCGAAAACCAAACCGAGAAATAAACCCAACAAAATAGCAAACAATGGAATTATATACCGGTTCTGCAGAAAAGTAGGTCGTCCTGTAGTTAAATCTAAATTCAACAGAAACATACCAACTTTTTTGCCCCTTAAATGCTCACTGGGAGTTCTAGAAGATGCCTGCAGTGCTTGCAGGCATCTCCCTCTGCCCTTAACTGTTCCAGTTGAAGAGAGCTTTTATGCATAGGCGAATTGTATGCCAATTTACCCTTCGTGAATTTGGTGAGGATGTGGCTAGGGGGTCGCTTTCCCTGATGAGGCCATTAAATGAACGTGTGCGTTGCTAACAGTGGTGGGATTCAAATAATTCACCAACCAGTTCTCTGCCCTAATGACCAGCTGGGTAGGCGGGGCTCGGTGGTCATGTGATCATGCGGGTGTGGCCAAGTCAATGTCGCTCAGGTCGATGGGCACTTCGCCTTAGTTGTTACAATGGTCATAAGGGTTAACCGGAGAGGCAGTTTCTGTAAGTAGGTCAATAAAGATTAGACTAGAAACAACACCAGAATGTTTCCTTCCTGCCTTCCTTACAGGATTAGCCCTGTAAAGGGTCATTGCACCTATTCGGGAGAACCGGTTGGTAACTTTCTAAGCAGTTCAGAGAACCGGTTGTTGGAAGAAATCTCCTTTTGTTTATTTCCACTTTACAGGGCTAATCCTGTAAGGAAGGCAGGAAGGAAACATCCTGGTGTTGTTTCTAGCCTGATCCTTATTGCCCTGCTTACAGAAACTGCCCCACCAGTTAACCCTTATTACCATTGTAACAACTAAGGCGAAGCGCCCATCGACCTGAGTGATCTTGAGTTGGCCACGCCCACCCAGTCACATGACCACCGAGCCCCACCTACCCAGATGGTCATTAGGGCAGAGAACCGGTTGTTAAATTATTTGAATCCCACCACTGAACCAAGTCATTAAGGAAATTGGGGGGGGGGGGAAATGTCATCTGAATGAGACCCCCCAAAAATCGGGCCTGAGCACATGGGAAGCCTCTCACCAAATCCCGCCATCCGGAACAAAGCCAGGGATTTGGGAGGGGGGTGAATAAAAGGGGTTCTGAAGCCCGTCTTTTTTGGATCCTGACTTGACAGCTTCCATCCCTCTGGCTAAGGGGCCTGGCAGCCTAGTTGAGGACGTTGGCTAAGTGTGGGTGAGAGACAGGTTGTGTGTGTCTGCGTAAAAGAGCAAAGAGATATACTTGCTAATCAGTAGTTTGCCGTTATACAAAATCCGCTGGGTCTCCATGTATTCTGAAGAATTGTGTCTGTCTTGAGTGTTGTTAAAAGTGATTCGAACGTGGCAATTTCCCAGGGCTGCATGTTTGTGAGTGATGACAACTTGAATAGCAATAGCAATAGCAGTTAGACTTATATACCGCTTCATAGGGCTTTCAGCCCTCTCTAAGCGGTTTACAGAGTCAGCATATTGCCCCCAACAACAATCCGGGTCCTCATTTTACCCACCTCGGAAGGATGGAAGGCTGAGTCAACCTTGAGCTGGTGAGATTAGAACAGCCGAACTGCAGAACTGCAGTCAGCTGAAGTAGCCTGCAGTGCTGCATTTAACCACTGCGCCACCTCGGCTTTGGCAACTTCAGTGACTTCAATAAGGAATTTCATCAAAAGGCACCACGTGATAAAAATAAACTTCACTTATTACCCCTGGCATACCCAAAGTAGTTTAAAGCAGTGGTGGGTTTCAAAAAATTTTGGAACCTCTTCCGTAGGTGTGGCCTGCTTTCCGGGTCAACTGGTGGAACCTCTTCTAAACAGTTCGGTAGATTTGACGAACCGGTTCTACCCAACTGATGCGAACCGGTAGGAACCCACCTCTGGTTTAAAGTGAGAAAACTTACAGCTTTGCTAAAGCTATGTCTTGCTATATGGTTTATGCTTCAACTAAAGCATGGCTTTGCACACTTTATTTGGTATAAACCTTAAGTTAACCAGCCTGCCACTTTTTCAGATTACACCTCCCACCCTCATGTCCTTTTTAAAAACCAGGGTTCCATTGGCTGTTTTCCAGCATTCTGGTACAAAGACATCTGAGGCATATCAAATATCTTTTTGTTAGCAGAGAGACGTCTCCTGATCAAGAGCCTTTCTACAAATAGAAAATAATAATTGTAAAAGCATTATGTGAACAGTTGGATACAACGGTATGTGAAAACCCTATCGTATCACGAACTTAAAAGAAATGGAGAAACTTTTTCCGCAGATAAAAGAAAGAAAGAAATGGTGAGGGCCAGAATTGCAGGTGAGAAACAAATAATATCGACGACATTTTGTTGTTATTTTTTTGGGGAGTGGGGCGATGTCTTTTGATATAAAATAAATAGGCAATTTTTTTTTCTCGAAGAAAAGTTTTGCATTTTGCAGAGCAGGTACAAGGCAAGCACAACATCTCTTTCCCTGGGATAAAATGAAAACCACAGCAATAAAGAGAAGTGGACAAGATTTATTTTGTATATTTTTTCTTTCTTTCTGCAAGCAAAACTGCTTCGATATAAAATGAGTCCGATGATACAAAGCTATCATCCACACAAGCAAAAGAAAACCTCACATTATAATGAATGCAGGTTATACTGATATTCTAATGCTAGTGTAGCCCCCGCGCCCCCCCTCTTTCCCGGACCAAGATTGTTTCTGCCGTCTTTTAAAGCAACAGCACACTGAAAACCATGGGAACATGTATGAATTTTACTGGAAGGAATTGTTTAATTAATAGAATGGCAAAAAAGAACTGTGTCTTCGTGTTGTTGTTTAAGTTTCGCTCAAATGTCATTAACGTTAGTTAGTTCGAAACATATTATTTAGATTTTTGTCATTTGTATGAAGATCAAAGTTTGAGGTATCAAGTTTACTGTAAATGATGAAGCAACAGGCCAGGCGGATTTATGATGCAAAGAGTTTAGCGGTGAAAGCTTTTAGTGACTTCTCTATATGTTACTGCAAACAACTGTTAGTTTACATTAAAAAAATGTTCTCCTATTCACATAGAATGTGGCATAAACAAAAGAAAAGTTAACCAAAAAAAACTATACACATAAAATAACAAGACTGATACACAAATAAGGCCATCTGCAAAATTAAAAATCCAACTCTCGTCATATTTCACAATAATTTCTACAGGATAATTTACATCTTAGAAACTTAAATATTTTAATGCACAGAAGAAAAGGAAAGACTTTGGAGGAGCCAAGTGCATTATCTCTTGGAGGGCCTGTCTAGTTTTCTAACCAGCAATCGTTTTTGCGGAGTTGGGATTTTGGAAGGCTTTCCCGAGGCGGACCGAGAATTCGGTCGGGGCGTTGGTCTGATCGGGGTGTGAAGAGTTTCTGACATGTCTGAGCACACGGACTGGATTTCGGAAATGTCAAAGTCGGAGGCATCGCTGCCCCGGCGGCTGCTTGCTCTGCTCCCGGCTTTACTTCCAGCACGGCTTCCAGGCCTACTTGATGCTTTTCTAGTTTCTGCAAGACCAGAAGAAAGACGTCCGTAGTTAATGGGACATAGCAAAAGGAGGCTGCTTCTGAAGGGTGATACTTGAACTCTGACTCAAGGTAAATGCAATTGGCGCCTTCTACTGCTTCATAGCATTCCAGGCTGAAAAGACATATCTTAGCAAAAGAAAATTTAGAAAATTGTTCAGCTCAATGAAAACATTGCTGATTATATACTGTATGTATTGGTTTAGATTAAATACTTCTGCTGTTCAAGTCAGCATTCAGGTCTCTTGGAAGGGCGAAGTGCCTTCTTTCCCATGTATTGATGAGCTTGCCTTATTTGTCTTACATTCAGGAAATAGCAATAGCAGTTAGACTTATATACCGCTTCATAGGGCTTTCAGCCCCTCTGAGCGGTTTACAGAGTCAGCATATCGCCCCCAACAATCCGATAGATAGATAGATAGATAGATAGATAGATAGATAGATAGACAGACAGACAGACAGACAGACAGAGATAGATAGATAGATAGATAGATAGATAGATAGATAGATAGCAATAGCAGTTAGACTTATATACCGCTTCATAGGGCTTTCAGCCCTCTCTAAGCGGTTTACAGAGTCAGCATATTGCCCCCAACAATCCGATAGATAGATAGATAGATAGATAGATAGACAGACAGACAGAGATATAGAGATAGATAGATAGATAGATAGATAGATAGATAGATAGAGCAGTTAGACTTATATACCGCTTCATAGGGCTTTCAGCCCTCTCTAAGCGGTTTACAGAGTCAGCATATCGCTCCCAACAATCCGATAGATAGATAGATAGATAGATAGATAGATAGATAGATAGATAGATAGACAGACAGACAGACAGACAGAGATATAGAGATAGATAGATAGATAGATAGATAGATAGATAGATAGATAGATAGCAATAGCAGTTAGACTTATATACCGCTTCATAGGGCTTTCAGCCCTCTCTAAGCGGTTTACAGAGTCAGCATATCGCTCCCAACAATCCGATAGATAGATAGATAGATAGATAGATAGATAGATAGATAGATAGATAGACAGACAGACAGACAGACAGACAGAGATATAGAGATAGATAGATAGATAGATAGATAGATAGATAGATAGATAGATAGATAGATAGATAGCAATAGCAGTTAGACTTATATACCGCTTCATAGGGCTTTCAGCCCTCTCTAAGCGGTTTACAGAGTCAGCATATCGCTCCCAACAATCCGATAGATAGATAGATAGATAGACAGACAGACAGAGATATAGAGATAGATAGATAGATAGATAGATAGATAGATAGATAGATAGATAGATAGATAGATAGATAGATATAGCAGTTAGACTTATATACCGCTTCATAGGGCTTTCAGCCCTCTCTAAGCGGTTTACAGAGTCAGCATATCGCCCCCAACAATCCGATAGATAGATAGATAGATAGACAGACAGACAGACAGAGATATAGAGATAGATAGATAGATAGATAGATAGATAGATAGATAGATAGATGGATGGATGGATGGATGGATGGATGGATGGATGGATGGATGGATGGATGGATAGATAGATAGATAGATAGCAATAGCAGTTAGACTTATATACCGCTTCATAGGGCTTTCAGCCCTCTCTAAGCGGTTTACAGAGTCAGCATATCGCCCCCGCAGTCTGGGTCCTCATTTCACCCACCTCGGAAGGATGGAAGGCTGAGTCAACCTTGAGCCGGTGAGATTAGAACTGCTGAACTGCAGATAGCAGTCAGCTGAAGTGGCCTGCAGTACTGCACCCTAACCACTGCGCCACCTCGGCTCTTGCATTGTAATGAGATTTATATAGCAGTAAAAAAAGAGAGAGAGAGAGATCTGAGTTATGGATTGAAGGCTAAGGGAGAGATAGATCCTTTCAACTTCCGCAAGTGGGATGTGGCCAAGGATCCAGGTGCCCCATCCCCGCAAATCCAACACTCACCTGCAAAATGTGCTCTGGCTCTTGTTGCTGCTGTTGAAATTAGGCCATTATTTTCTCCAGAATGAAAACCTTTCCCAGAAAGATATCCCGGAAGCCTAAGTTTACTCCCCTGTATTGGAGTTCCCTGTAGGATATAAGAGTATTGAATGAAGCACGTGCCTTGAACAGGGCTGAATTCGGAACTACACACATCACAATTTTGACCAAAATCGACCAGTTAGCACTCTTTAGATACATGTCAACAGGGAAACAGAGAGAGAGACTGTATTGATTGCTGTTTTCTGGAGGTAGGGACTTGTCTCTGATGGGACTATAGTATATGAACAAATAATTCTTACATGTCAAGATATATATATATAGTTACCAGTTTAGGATCAGATTTCAAAGAAGTCAATTACCGTGACCCGACAAAAGCGCAAACGTCACAAGCACGCCGACAACACTGCGGCGCTAAAACCGCGATGTCAAAAGCGCGCCGACAACAGCGCGCCGACAGAAGCGCGATTTAATTTAAGGTAAGGTTTAGGGTTAGGTTTAGGGTTAGGTTTAGGGTTACGTTACAGCGCGCTTCTGTTGGCGCGCTTTTGTCGGCGCGCTTTAGGGCTCATTCATCGCTCATTCGTCACGCGGTTTTGTCACCGCGCTTTAGTCACCGTGGTTTAGTCAGGCGCGCTTTTGTTGTGCGCGCATTTGTGGTGGAACCGTCAATTACAGCCCTTGAAAGTTCATAGTGTATTTATACATTTATTATTATTTATGGTGCAGCTATTTTTTTCCTGTCACACAAACCACCGTATAGCGGCATAACTGAGCCCGTAAGATGGAAGACTGGAGGTTTTAAAAGCCCTTCTCAGAGGTCCTCTCAGTCTTTACAACCTGGGCCTGTCTCTTATATCCTGCATACGGCCCAAGGACCGGTGAATGTAAACGAAGATGAATATTGTTCCTTTCTGGAAGCAGGATCCAATAAGTACATAAATGGATCCTTTCATCTATTTTAGCTTTTTTTTTTTTTGCTGGATCAATACAGGTTGTCCTCAACTTATGACCTCAATTGAGCCCAAATTTTCTGTTGCTAAGCGAGATGGTTGTTCAGTGAGTTTTGCCTCTTCTTTGCAACCTTTCTTGCCACAGTTGTTACACAAATCACTGCAGTTGTTAAATTAGTAACATAGTTTCCCCATTGACTTTGCTTGTCAGAAAGTAGGTTGCATGATTCCGGGACACTGCAACTGTCATAAATTCATGCCAGTTGCCAAGCCTCTGAATTTTGATCATGTGACCATGGGGATGTGGCAACGGTCCTTAGTGTGAAAACAGTCATGAGTTACCTATTTTCAGTACCATTGTAACTTTGAAAAGTCACTTAAAGAAATAGTTGAGGACCACCTGCATTAATCAATTTGACTAAATATAGAGCACCTTCCAGATGCATTTCTAGTTAACATATTTAATTAACGTCTACAAAAATGCAAATACATTTCATTGGATCAAGACTCAGCGCAGATGTATTGAAATCAGTACGACTTGATTGATTGCGAATGACTTAAAAGTTGCATTGGCATCAATGGATTTATTCTAAAAACGATGAAAGGCAGATACTGTCCATGAACAGTAATTAAAATAATCTGAAATGTTATTTTTATGGATGAAAAAGAGCCCCATTTATCCACCAGCAGGCATCACATTATGTTCTGGCCAGTGTAACTCAAAACATTGTGTAAAAATTGAAATCCCCCTCCCTTCCAGCATGCTGTTGGTGGTATAAAACCCTGCACATGGGGGCATGACATAATGTGCCACCTGTGTCTGTTTTGCTTGAAGGCTGCAAAGAAGTGAACCAAATATTACAACATTCTGTCTATGTATAAAAAGCATTGGGACGTGATGTCATAAACTCTCTTCTTAATGTTCAACATCAAGGAGCAAGATGCCCAACTTGATGGAATTCAAACGAAGCCTCTGATCTTTTAGTGAGGGAATAAATAGAAGCCAGACTTCCCAATATGAACCCCGGGCTAAATAAATCACAGAAATTTCTTCCAGGGTTTATTTAAATACTCCAGTTGATAGAAGGGGGTATTTTGTTCATTTGTATTCCAAAGTAACATGGTGTTAATGTGATGTGAATATAGTAATATTGAAGGCGATATAAATACTTTTCAATGTGCGGTAACAATTTAATGCTCCATTTTACCAATGTCTGGAATTCTTAATTTTTGCAGGACCCTTCTTCTGTCCCGAATATGCCATTCGATATAGTTTACCAGTAATAGTGGTACGTGACCCGACAAATGCGCGAACGACAAAAGCGCGCCGACAAAACCGCGGCACTAAAACCGTGATGTCAAAAGCGCGCCGACAACAGCGCGCCGACAAAAGCGTGCCAACAGAAGCGCGATTTAAGTTAAGGTAAGGTTTAGGTTTAGGGTTACAGCGCGCTTCTGTCGGTGCGCTTTTGTCGGCACGCTTCAGCGCTCATTCGTCGGCGTGCTTTTGTCGGCGCGTTTTTGTCATCGCGGTTTAGTCAGGCGCGCTTTTGTCGTTCGCCCATTTGTGGTAGAACCATAGTGGTAATATTTGCCAGTTAAAACTTTCCAAAGAGTTCAATATGCTGAAGTAAGAAGGGTTTTTGTTGTTGTTGTTATAGTTAGCGATTGGCTAAGAAGAGGACTAAATAGAATGGAGTACAGGTATTCCTCAATTCATGACTGGGACCAGAATTTTCATTGTTAAGTAAAGTGGTTAAGTGAGTTGTGCTTGATTTTATGACCTTTTTTTTTTTGCCACAGTTGCTAAGCGAATTATTGCAGTTAAGTGAATCATATGGTTGTTAAGAAAAGTTGGCTTCTCCCATTGACTTCACTTGTCAGAAGCCAGCTGGGAAGGTCACATATGGTGATCAGAAATAATTCTGCAACTGTTTTTTTCAGAGCCAATGAGATTTTGAACGGTTGCTAGAAGTCTAGGACTATCTGTATTTAAAAATTGACAATAATATACCGTACAGTTTTATACTTAACACAGCAGAAATAATCTGGTATTTTTTCCAGTTCTAATTGCTGTAATAATCGACACAGAAATGTGATTATTACATGAGATTATATTTAGTAGAAATTATATGGTTTAAATTAGTATATTCTGCATAATTTGAAGCACGTAATTATTTAAATACATTTAATACATTTCATTCATTAAAGGACCAAAATGAGAATCCTTCTTCAAGATGCCTTTTGGTAAATCAATACAGTTAGCAGATTGAACAGTTCACTCATTAAGTTCTGACTCATCTTGGTCAGGGCAAAAGATGGGGAATTGTGGATTTCCTCCCCATTCCTCTTCTAAATGATACAAATGAGATGGAAAATTTCATGTTGTAAGAACAAGGACTCTTTGTTCCCCATGGGCCAATCCATGGCATGCCACTCCAATTTCTCTTAATGTTATAGCAAGAGATCCTGGGAATTGAAACGTTACCCTGAAGGCAAATCTTTTTTTTTTCTGGAGTGGTACACTAACAATAATTGGTGTCACATAACTTAATGACCACAAATCCCATAATATCCATTCAGCAGGAAGGTGTTGGGAGTTGAATTCCAGCTCATCAGGAGAACATCAGGTTGAGGAAGGCCAGCCAAGGGTATTTGAACTTTGAGGCTAAAACACCTCAAATTTAAATTTATCACTTAAGAGTTTTGCAAATTATGTTGCTAATAGATTTTCCCAGACATTTTCAATTTAATAAATTTCCTGACTTAAACCGGATAAATTATCTGAAGACCATAATTAAACTTATGCACGTTTTACCCTTCCAACGAGCAAAGTAACATAGTTTGCAATCTAATTTATGAATAAGAACCAATTAGTCTTGATATCAATGAGATATAGTCAAATAAAATTATATTTAACTAACTTACTGTTAAACATAGGAATTGAAGATATCTGTTATTTTTATGTAAGTCTTGGTTAAGAGAGATTTTATATATAAATTTACGTGACCCGTCAAAACCGCGCTTGACTAAGCTGCGCCCGATTAAACCGCGTCGCTGACATCATCAACAGGGCGACAACAGCCAGCGCGGAGAAAGAAGGGCACTTTAAATAGCGCTTTGAAAGCAAGCCGATTCAACTTAAGGTAAGGGTTAGCTTTAGGGTTAGCCTTAGGGTTAGGTTAAGGGTTAGGGTTAGGTTAAGGGTTAGGGTTAGGTTAAGGGTTAGGGTTAGGTTAAGGGTTAGGGTTAGGTTAAGGGTTAGGGTTAGGTTAAGGGTTAGGGTTAGGGTTAGGTTAAGGGTTAGGTTTAGGTTTAGGGTTAGGTTTAGGATTAGGTTTAGGGGGGGTTAGGTTTAGGTTTAGGGGTTAATTTTAGGTTTAGTGTTTACAGCGTGCTTCTGTCTCCGCGCTGTTGTCGCCCTGTTGATGACATCAGCTACGCGGTTTAGTCGGACGCGGTTTAGTCGAGCGCGGTTTTGTGGTGGAACCACAAATTTATACAAACCATGTATATAAATTTATACAAATCTATAAATTTCACTTGTATAAAATCAATTATTATTTTGACAATGACTACATGCTCAACAAGGCCCAGATAGGAGTCAAACAAACTTCCAACAATTGATTAATTTACAAGCTTAAAAAAGAGGGGGGGGAACAAAATTGATGGACAGAAGAGTGAAAACAAATAAGAGTGCATTAATATGGAAGGTACAGCACAGTTGATAAGGAGTGGAAATCGCTGTTAGCCAACAGGATAGTTTTAGTGAAGGAAATGTGGTTAAGACTAAAAAAAAAAAAAAAAATCTGTCCATTACTGTACCTCTGTGGATGATACTTGATATTCATAGCACTCTGATGGTTTACAAGGAGATGACGTTTTGCTGTTTATCAACCATGGTTTACCATAGTTGCGTGTCTGTATGAAACAATGGCAAATCACAAGGTGAAGAACAGTTGTTGGAAAACAATGTCATGAAATGGAACAAGTCAGGTTATGAAGAATGAATCTCATAGTTTAAAAGTCCAAAACAAGACATCAAAACCGAGCAGGAGCAAGTGATGAAGCAAGCAATTCTGTATGGAAAAAGGATTGTGTGTGTTTTCTAAGGTGCAATGGGGGGGGGGGGGGCAATGTTTCACTCCTTGAACAAGTTGGTTCTGTGGTCTAAATGGCTTACATGTTTTTTCCCAGTCTTGTATGACCGCTGCATTTTGTAAGGCGGGGAGGAAACAATAAAAAAAAAATTTGTTAGAGTCTTTGGAAAAAAAAAAACCTAAAATCTCCATATTGGTGTTAAGGCAGTTTTATTGCTACTAACTGACGTTCAGTTGGGCTCAATCCTATTAAGTAACATTAATTGTAACGGATATCAAGTCTTATCAAAGATTATTCAAATTGTACCTTGGGTGTGCTAGCAGCAAGAGCTGAAACTGGAGTTCCTTGGGCAGGTTGATTCGATACAGACATGGATCTGTTGGGAGAAGCTCCCCTCGAAGAAGGCCGCGACCGACGTCCTCTTGACCGGAAGGCAGCCATACTTTGGGAAGGCCCATCCGCTAACATGAACTTCTCCCGGAGCTCCATGTTCGTCCTCCCTTTGGCTACAGTGAATGAAAAAAGATAAATTAGGAGTCTGATCATTTGCCTCCTCTTCCACACCATTGCCTTGCCAAGTCTCAACAAGTAAGCCAAACAATTCAAACACATTAGTAATGCATTTGAAAGAAAAAAAGTTCACCGATAAAATGTGTGCGTCTAATGTTCTAGGCCAGCAAAGATGAACCACGGTCAACATAAATCAGCGTGAGAATGGAATGGCTCAACATGCTATTTGGTTACTGGGGCACAGACACACCCTGCGGACCCACTCAACTAATGCTATTGCTTCTTGGGTGATTCAGAAACAGATGTTGGCTATGATAAGCAGACAAGAGAGAGCAAAGGGTAAACCATATTAATTCTAAACTGGGAATCATACAATCTGGTAACATGCAACGCGGATAGGAACTCCCAAACTCTTAAGGAAGGGTTTGGATGTTAAATCCCGACGGGATGCTGTTATGAGAGGACAATGCACAAGGATCAGACGCGTAAACGTGTTTAGCGTTTGATGCCCCTTTAGGTTAGCAGCAATGGCTTTTGAGACGTTTTCTCAAAGTCATCGTTTAAGTTTAGAGGGAAGCTGTCAAGCGCCGCCAGCCCAGGGCAACAAGTGTTAAGCTAAAACTGCAAGGCGTGAAGCGTTTTGTTAAAACAGATTTTGATATATATATATATATTGAAGCAGAGCGAGAAAGAAATTGAAAAGAAAATAAGAACAGGAGAGACAAAGAGAGGGATTTGCCCACCTAGCGTAGGCTGAGTGGTAATTGAAGAGTTTGATTCCGAACGTAACATTTTACTCCCATGATGATGAACTAGAAAAAATGACACAGGACATGGGTCATATTAAAAGAAAATTGTTAGCAGGAGAAGAATCAATCACAGCAGAGGCATATATGCAAGAGACTCAAAGCCGAAGAGCAAGAAAGAGAACTTGACACAACTTTTTGCTAGCTCTTCCTACCCGAGATCAAGTCTCTCGGGAAATACCAAAGTCTCCTAGTATGATTTCAATAGCAAATACTTCCAAGGTCATCTATGTTAAAAAAACAAAAACAACACTTCTCTCTCAAAATGAAGAAATGTAACAAAAAGAAGAAGAAGAATGGAAGAAACCATGCCAACCTGAAAAAGAAGACAAAATCCCACACGGTAGGTGTTTAAATAATCACTACTATTCACATTTTATCTTTCTAAACACAAGGCTGTTTTTTTCATTATAGATTTTCAAAAGTTGAGTTTATTATATTTATTATATTTTATTATATTTATTATATATAATAATAATATAATAAACTCAAAAGATTGCAATCTTGTTCCTCTCCTTGAGTGACGACAATCTTAAACATTCTATTGTTCGGACATAATATTTATTTATTTGTTTGTTAATTTGATAATTTATTTTCAATCTTTTCTCAAGGAGTTCAATGTAACCTACAAAGACATTTCCCCCCTCCACACATTTTTTTCTGCAACAGCAATCTTGTGTGGATGAATGGATTGAGAGTGGCTGGCCTAAAGTCACCCGAGTGAGTTTCTGTGGCTGAGGATGAACTTGAACTCGAGTCTCTCCAGTGTAACTAAATCGTGCTTAGCTAGTCTGGACTACTACGGATCAAATACCTCATCTTAACTTTGTAAAACTACCTTTGGAAAATTAAAAAAAACAAAATCAATTTTACATTCGTATTCAGGGATATATATTTTGTTTTTCAGCAAACCACAAAAACGTTTTCCATATTTCTATATACTGGTATTAAAGAGAATTTTATTCTTACGTGAAGCTTGTTAATGACCACACAAAATATAGTAATGATAGGAATCCTTCTCTTGATTTATATGGAGAATGAAGAAAATCTGATTGTGTTAGAAAACATTGGTGTTCCTTTAAATGAACACCAATGCCTCCTTATTCAACACCTATTTGTAGAAATTGCCATCTGCTTCAAAACTACAATGCCTTTTTAGCCTGAGCATTAGCTGCTAATTCGGTGTGTTTGCTTGACTAGTTTAACCCATTTGAAACTACTTATTATAGCCTCTCTTTTTCCTTTCCAGTCATTTCTTTCTGTTCCCCTCACCAAATATCTATTTCATTCTTTCTCTTTTCTTCCCTTCCTCATGCAAGAATCCCTTCCCCTTATTCTGAGTCTATCTTGTTCCCTCCACCCATTTGGTGGGGGAAAAAAGAAGGATGTGTACACAGAAATGAAAGTTTTGGCAGGAGAGAATGGTTTGTAAATAGAAATGGAGATTCATCATCCATTAATGTTGTAAAATAAGTTGTAAGTCCTGATGTTCTTAGCCAGTGATGTGCGGTGAGGTTTATGGCTGGAGAGGCAGCAATTTTTTTAGACTTGTGGATTTCAACTCCCAGAATTCCACAGCCAGGCATGCTCAGTTCCGATTTAAAGTGACAGCATTTGTTTTTCTCCTTTGCTAAATAAGTTTCCTTCTTTCTTTTTCTTCTCCCTTCTTCTTCCTCTCTCCCTCTCTCTCCCCCACCCCCCTCTCTCAAACACACACACACACACACACACACACAATTGCACCAGGATTCAGAAAATTTAGGTTTTCCTCCTCAGCCCATGTTAGCAATACCACTAGCAGCATTTTGGCTGGCAGGTGTAAGTAGAAGTGGAAATTCATTCTACCGAAAATATTGTTTTTGCTTATGATTGGGTAATTAAAATTTCAGAAGACCCAAAGGCATAGTATTAGTGTTACATACTGCATACACTAAAGAACTGTCTCAATATGCTCCCTCCCCCCTCTCTCAAACACACACACACACACACACAAAGTTGCACCAGGAGGATGAAGTTTGAATTCCTTCCCCTCCCTCTGACCCACACGTACCTTTTCCAGATGTTTCAGAGAGGATTTCAACTCTGCTCTTGCCTGCCATCATGAAAAGAAAAAAAAATGTAAAAGGAAAAAGGCAAGAGCTGAGGTCAGGCTGAGCTAGTTGCTGCCAGAGTCACCATGGATGACTCTGCTTCACTGTTTAAAAAAGCCTCTAAAAAAACGCCCTCTCCAGGAGGAGGCAAGAAAACCACGGGCCTCATCTACATAAGGAATTTTTAGGCTTTTAACCCTTGCTTAACTCTGCTCGAGTGATCATAAAATGCCAGATGAGGCACGTCGTTTTCCTGCCAGTTAAGCACTAAGCAGAGTCATCCATGGTGACTCTGGCAGCAACTAGCTCAGCCTGACCTCTGCTCTAGCCTTTTTCCTTTTACATTTTTTTTCTTTTTCATGATGACAGTGGTGAGGCTCTGCCTCCCCTGCCTCTCCTGACTGCACGTCCCTGTTCTTAGCATGTTGCATAATAATACGCTTGCTGGCAAGTCAGGATCTAGGTTAGATATTACAGCTTGCATAGAACATTTATCTCATAGATTTGGGGAGGAAAAAAACTCTGCTTTTGTTGTGGCACTGCCCAAAAATATGTCAAACTAATTAGTAACATTTTTACTAAATAAAATGAAAAAAAAAACCTAATCTTAATTCCAGTAAAATGGAATAATTGTTGGTTCAGAAATTTTCTTATGCCAGGAGAGTCGCCTCTGCAACAAGACAGGATTGCGCTTTCCCAGAAAGAGTTGGTCCATAATCTGGGGGCTCTCCTGGATTCACATTTTACCCAGGAGAACAACAAGCAGAAGTCATGGTCAGAACCTCCTTTGCAACATGATATAACTCATATTTTTAAAAAGTGCAACTTTTGGTTGCTGCAATTCATGGAATGGAAAATACATGCAGTGATATTTCACATCTCAGGGTTGGACTACTGCAAATTGCTGTTCATGGTGCTGTCCTTGAAGACTACAGAGGTGCACGCAGCCCCTGCCTACTAGTTTACAAGTGAGAAAAATTATAGCCACCTTACACTTTTTAAAAATATGAGTTGTATCATGTTACAACCTTGTGTTCTGCACCAGCTGTGTTCCTTCCTGGATTGGAAAGCCCTTCTTTCAGTCTCTCATATCCTGGTTATCTCCCATAGCAGAGGTGGGTTCCTACCAGTTTGCACCTATTCGGTAGAACCAGTTCGTCAAATCTACCGAACCGGTTAGAAGAGGTTCCACCAGTGGACCCGAAAAGCAGGCCACACCTACAGAAGAGGTTCCCAAATTTTTTGAAACCCACCACTGGTCCTTGGATATGATTATTCTACACTCTCATGCTCATATTTATAAAACTCAGTGCCTCTGTGAAAGGTAAGGATGACTATTGCGTTTGTGGTGCAATCAGAACATTGCGTGTGTTGAAGTTGCTTTAACGCAAATCAAAGATGCCTTTTAAAAAACAAGTTTACATCATATTCTTACGCACGCCAGTGCTGTGGGTGAGGTAATTTAAGGTGGTTCTGACAAGTGTCGTCGGCATCTTCATATCCGGTCACATGGGCGGCAAGCCACTCCCATCCGGTCACATGGGTGCCAAGCCACTCCCACAAAGGAGGCCACACCCACAGAGTAGTTTCAAACAATTTCTGAAACTCACCACTGGTGGGGATGCTGCAACAGTTGTAAATGCAAAATCTGGTTGAAAGTCACTTTTTTTTTTTGAGTTCCATTGTAACTCTGAAGAGTCACTAAATTAATGGCTGTAAGTAGAAGGCTACCTGTGTCTTGTTGAGTTTTCTCAGCACGTAAGAGAAATCTCAGGCGACAGGAGTCTTCTACAATTATTTTGGAATGCCACCCCCACCATTCCTTGCCATTATCCATGTTACCTGCATGGCAGAAATTGATATACAAAACATTTGGAGACCATTTGTGTTCTGCTCAGCTCTGCCCCTAGATTTTTCGGTATGCAGTCCTTTTGCATATTGATATGTACAAAAGTATATCATCATAAGTAAATTAAGATTGAGTTAAGATGTGGAATTGACACAGCTGATATTTCCTTTCCTCCAATTAAGCAGTGCGGGCAGTTATGGGCACAATTAATGCATGTGACATCCAAGCTATTTTCTTACATACCTCTGCAAGGATCATTTTTCACTAAGAACTCATCTAATGCCATCCAACCACCTCCAACACGAACCATAACGGTGCTCCGCAGGATTCGGACGAGACGAAGCTGCTGGGAATCACCAAACTGTGCCGAAGAAAGGAAAATAAGCTGGAGTTTTCCTATATATTCTAAACGGCAATGCCTCCTCCAGGCTACGTAGGTTAAAATTAGCCATAGATAGATTGCTTTAAAATCATTAGTAGAAAAAATTACCAAAGACGTTTTCATTAAGCATATGATGATCAAAGCTGTTGTCAAACTGAATGTATTAATCCACAAGCCAGCAATGAGATTGGGGTAGAGGGAGGTAGAAGCAGAACATAAAGATCAAATGCTGGTTTCATTTTACACAAAATTTGCAAAAATCATGTAATAGGAGAGAAAAAAAAATACTAAGAGAATGTATGAAGTTCTTATATCAGACAATTTTTTTCATTCATTACAAAAACCCTCCCTGAGCTTTCCTGGCAAAAAATAATTAAAAATACACTATGAGTTTCATAAAATAGAGAGAGAACCCAAAAGTTTTATCCTGGGAAAGAAGAAAAGTAATTTTAATCATGACAAGAAGCTTCTTTCATCTTTTTGCTTCCAGGAAAACTTTCCCTTTGTATATCCAATGTATTGCATGGTATGATTCAGTGTCTTTTCTGCTTTTGTAGATTTTCACATATCTGGGAGGTGAGCAGTTTATAATTTCTCTCTCCTGCTACCTCTCCTTCTATATTCTGATCAAACATCCTGCTACTTTTTAGATAATTGTATTTAATCTATTTTTCAATTCTTTTTTTTTTAAAAAGTAATTAAACGTTCAAAAAACCTACTGCATATCTATCATTCCTCAGCGACTACATTTGCTCGAGAGCTTCCTTTTTCAACACCAGCCACAAAAGCATTAATAGTTTTGCTACTGGTCTTGCATGCCTCTTAGTATTGATGTAATCTAAGCAGTCAAGCAAAACAAAGAAATAAAAAAAACAACACCATGAAGACAGGAGTTGGTGTCCTCAAAGATCAAAAGGAAAACCTCTCCAGTCTGATGGGCTGCAGAAATGTTGGGACTACAACTCCCAGAATGCAGTGGTGTGGAAAACACTTGAGGCTGGAAAAATTATGTTTCTAATGATCATCACTGTTGGTCAGAAGCTCTCCTTTTAAGAATTGCAGAATATATATATATATGTATGTATGTATGTATGTATGTATGTATGTATGTATGTATGTGTGTGTGTATATATATATATATATATATATATATATATATATATATATATATATATATATATATATATATATATATATATATATATATATACACACACACACATATAAAATGTTATATTTGTGCTGATAAATAAATAAAGGGAGACTAGTATAGATCTATTTCAAGCTATTTAGCTCTCATCAGCTAGCCATACCCTTGCTGGGAATCGAACCTATGCTCTATTGCCTCTTAGGCAGATGTGTTAACCATTGAGCTACAGAGCTCGACTCCTTATCAGCCAGGCCAGGGTGAAAGGTATATATTTAAAGTCACAACCCCTGGTATGCCCAAATATGGGAGGAAGATCACACTTCCATTCTCTGTCCTTCGGCTCGTCACAAGAGACCATCCAGACAGAAACCCAATATTTTTTACTGTTGCCTTATTGTTACATTTGTTATATTTGTGCTGATAAATAACTTATGCATCTACATATATATATATATGTAGATGCATAAGTACAATTTTCATGGCCCTTTGATAGCCGTACAAAAACAAATGACTATTAAAGTGTGAAAAAAATTAAAAAAAAGCAAATAGTTCATGGAATTTTAAAAATTAAAAAGTGATTGATAAGTATTTTAATTTCATTCAATGTCTCATTTTCTCAACTTGATTTGTATTATATCTGCTAGTACTTTTTAAAAGTCCACATTCAAATGCTTTTTATTTATTATTATTTTTATTTTTCAGTACATATGTGTGTGTGTGTGTGTGTGTGTGTGTCTTTGTGTGTTGCATTTGTGCTGATAAATAAATAAAGGGAGACTAGTATAGATCTATTTCAAGCTATTTAGCTCTCATCAGCTAGCCATACCCTTACTGGGATTTGAACCTGTGCTGTATTACATATTAGGCAGTTGTATTAGCCACTAAGCCACAGGCTCTCCTCTTTTATTCATATATTGTATGCAATTTCTCCTCATTCATATATATTGTATGCAATTTCTAGTTTATATATTTATTTGCCATGAGTTTTCCTAGTATTATGTTATATTATGTTAATTACTATCCAGACTAGATAGAGAGATAAAATAGGTAGACCCAAAGCTTCTGCCTTTATTTTGTTTTCACCTCTTAGCAGCCTTTAATATTCACTGACTATGATATATTTCAGGATCAGTTCCAGAAACTGATGGAACTCGGTGGGGGAGAATCTGTGGAGTGCCCCAGAGCTCAACCGTCTCGTGTTTAACATCTACATGAAGCCATGTATCCAACATTTCCAGGTGAGGTAGCATCAGTATTCTGCAAATACACTGCTGTGTGCAATTTGAAGGTCCTCCTGGACTTGTTCTCCCGGCTCAAGGAGCAGGTAGCAGCTATCCCTAAGAGGGCCCTTGCCTTGATATGCCTTGCCTACCAACTGTGCCAATTCCAGTGGTGCAATTCAGCTGGTTCTATCCGGTTCGGATGAACCGGCAGTGCTGGCGGCGGGAGGCTCCGCCCACCTGCCCAGATGTCATCATGTCCCATTTTTGACACTCTGTGCATGTGTGGAAGGTTCTGCATATGCCCGGAGGTGGCGCATGCACTCACATTTGGGAACCGGTAGCGAAGGTAAGTTGATTTAACCCTGGCCTATTTCTAGAAGAAGAGGCCCTGCTCATGGTTGCTCACACTCTGATTACCTCCTAACTGGATTACTGCAACATGCTGTATCCTTTAACAGGACACGGAAGTTTCAGCTAGTGTAAAATGTAGCAGTGTGAGCATTAAAGGGGTCTTTAATTCAGAATATGTGACACCTTTGTTTCACAAGTTGCACTTGTTGGCAGTGTGTTCAATTCAAAGTGCTAGCATTACTCGTGACTTATCAAAACCGTGCTCGACTAAACCGCGCCCGATTAAACCGCGTCGCTGACATCATCAACAGGGCGACAACAGCCAGCGCGGAGAAAGAAGGGCGCTTTAAATAGCGCTTTGAAAGCAAGCCGATTCAACTTAAGGTAAGGGTTAGGTTTAGGGTTAGCTTTAGAGTTAGGTTTAGGGTTAGGTTAAGGGTTAGGGTTAGGTTAAGGGTTAGGGTAAGGGTTAGGATTAGGTTTAGGGTTAGGTTAAGGGTTAGGTTTAGGGGGGTTAGGTTTAGGTTTAGGGGTTAATTTTAGGTTTAGGGTTTACAGCGTGCTTCTGTCTCCGCGCTGTTGTCGCCCTGTTGATGACGTCAGCGACGCGGTTTAGTCGGGCGCGGTTTTGTGGTGGAACCAGCATTACTCTTTATTTATGAATTACATTATAAAACTGGAGAAATTCAAATAAGTATATGTACATAACAGGAATACGTAAATCAGATTTGGTCAGAATTGAATCATCCATTCTGATAGCTGAATTCATTTGATACGTTGATTGTCCCAATCAATTCCGAAGAAACAACTTCTGTGTAAGCCTTCTAAGTCAAATATTCGCTTTGGAGATTTAATTTGGTCAGCTTTAATTCTCCAAATCAAAGATTTGAAGCCTCTAATATGTAATTTCATATGAATTCAAATATTTGTTTAGAGAAATGTGCTTAGATATAATATTAAAATGAAACAAAAAATAATTTTCTCTTCATCTCTGATCTAAATAATCATGAAACTTACTACATCATTGTTTAAGCAGGTAATCTTTAAATCACAGAAGTTTTATCTACTGTTTGATTCTAGTTTTTATACAGCTCCTGTCTTTCTTGGCCTGCTGGAATAAAGAATATTTTCTTATCATGTCCAAACAAGGAAACAATGGTTTGCAGATCTGGAACATGGCAGGGGTCCAACTTAACTGGACTTGTTATTCAGAATCTTAATAGTCCTCTGGTTGATGTTCAACAGAGAATCCAAGGCTTCTGATTTATTTATTACAGCACATCAGGAAAGGAAAAATTTAGAAAGGAATGTAGAATTATTTGTACTGGGCAAATAGGCAAAAGGACAGCATTTGCACTGTTTTGTTATTTTGGGATCATAATGGCCAGGTGCTGACCCCCATTTTATGAGAACATGGAACGAGTACTGTAAAGCCAAAATTAGGCATTTGCAATCTAGAGATTTGTACTGTACTTTTAAGCTCCGTGCTAGAGGAAGAACATACTTCCCTTTCTATTTCCTCTGATTGTTATTCTCTCCCTTCATTTTGCTCTGCAGCAGTGGTTCCCAAACTTGGCAACTTTAAGACTTGTGTAAAAAGTGACCTTTGTCTTTCAAATGCAGATGGACGGCTGAAGCCTGTCCTGATGGGTTGGTTCTCTTAGGTCAGTGGTTCCCAAACTTGGCAACTTTAAGACTTGTGGACTTCAACTCCCAGAATTCTCCTCTGGAGAATTCTGGGAGTTGAAGTCCACAAAATTCTCCTCTGGAGAATTCTGGGAGTTGAAGTCCACAAGTCTTAAAGTTGCCAAGTTTGGGAACCACTCCTCTACAGCATATTTGCACTCCTGATCATTGCAATAACCAGGTGAGAGGACAGACAAGGCCGAGAAGAAAAGGCCCAGGAAATCACAACTAGTTAACTTTTCATTAAATGTGTAATGAAGTTCACTAGGTTTTAACACTTCCATCCCCAATCACTGCCTAAAAAAAAATCTTTTCTTTGAGCTACCCTTGTGACTTGTGCTGCAAATCATTTTGCCATTAGTTTCCGCTAGGAGAAGAGTTCAGAACTTCTCTAATATTTAATGCCTGATTTTTCACGAGGGCCCAAAAGTCCAACTGGAATAAGAAGCCAAATATTACCTTTCAAAATTCAAGCAAAAATCTTTCATTGCTAAATCATACAACTGAGCTTACTTTTTTAATATAACCTGAGATACAGCTTAAGCAAAGGGGGAGAAAGCATATTACTTCTTAGGAACCAAATAACAGTGTAGCAGATAAAGCTCACTACGCCAGGGACAAAACCTTATTTTAGAAGTACGCAAAAATGCTAGTTTGGAATGTGCACTGTGTAAAATTATGGAAATAAACATAGCTATGAAGACTTTTTTTCCTTTCTTCTTATAAAGTTTTTATGCTGCAGCAACTGTTTTTCATATGAGCCCTTTGGAAAATGGACTTTGCTTAAATATTTCTGGGAAGAATTAGCCAGAGAAATTGGAACGATAACAGGAGACATTCACCCAGCTCCCCTACAGCCACAAATGCATTCAAATGCTGACTGTAGTTATTTTCCTAAAGCAGAGTGGGAAGTTATGACCACATAGATGAGTCAGGAAAGAATATCCCTTCCTGCTTCCTAGATTATTTTTGGGAGAATTCTACCTTGGTCCCAAGCTGTAATATTCACGTTTCTATGTCCAGAAGCTCTAGCAGCAGATCAAGAGAGACCTGACACAATTTCGTTTCATTTCCAACCAATCAAACCTAGGCTGTTGGTTTGAGGAGTTTCCTCTTTTGGCGGTATTCTTTGGGAAACTTATCCTTTAGTTGTGTTTTTCCCGAAATCCTTACAAGCACAACCTGTCGTAATTATTTGGAGTGGCTAAAATATCTACATTACTACAGTCTGTATCTTGATACTTAATATTCCCGATTATCACCGGCTCAAGGTCGACTCAGCCTTCCATCCTTCCGAGGTGGGTGAAATGAGGACCCAGACTGTGGGGGCAAGTTGCTGACTCAATTTGCTAAAAAAAATTGTAAACCGCTTAGAGAGGGCTGAAAGCCCTATGAAGCGATATATAAGTCTAATAAATAAATAAATAAATAAATAAATAAATAAATAAATAAATAAATTGTGCCTTTCAAAAAAAGTAAAAAACAAAATGGGTAAGTAAGTCTACTACATTTCTCTTAGATAATCTGGGAATGCAAACAACAGAATTCCTTTCCTTTGATAAGGATGCCCAGCTATTGCAACTCTTATCTGCCTCTCTCTCCAGAAGCACCAGCTCCTTCAACAGTTTGATTAGTTTTACACCATCTTATATGCTATCATTTCTATTAAACATTCAAGACAGTATATCTGACAATACCCTTCATTTAAACCTCATCATAGCAACTGTTTGTAAGCATAGATTCAACTGGGAGTGTGTCTGATTGGACTCAAATAGCGAGCACGCTCCATTGTTAGGAGTAGATGGGAAATCCTATCCAAGAATTCTATTAATACTGTTTCATATAAAACCTAAGCAATGCCCATTATTAAAGACATAGTTGCATAATGATAATATTGTGTTATTATCAGGTATCAACATTTCTTTTTTAATACATATAACTGTATAAAAAGAACCACCGGAAGATGGACTTTAACAAGAATTGAAAGATCTTCTGCTTCTGGCATCAGTGCAAATTTCAAACTTAGTGGAATCATTATTATTTGTTAAATCCTGGCTGAAATCTGGGGTCACTTTCCACCAAATGAAACCAGCTCTCCCCCAAATGTTATTTCCCCCCCCTTTGTTTTGAATGAAATAATATTGCTCTGTTAAAAAAGCTAACAGTGAGCAGAGAAACAAGGATATATTGAACAAAATAAACAAAATTAAGTGGCTTGGTTGCATACTATTGGTTTGCGTCTGCGTACCCTTGCCTTTTTCCTAGTAGTTTAAAAAAAAAGTGTGATGCAAATTACCTGAGAGAGGGATACAGCATGGAAACCTAAAAGCAATTCCACAGAGCAATCATAGCACCATCTCAACTACAGTTTTCAAGTGCAAATTACAGAGAAAGTATCTGAAAGCATTTGCACCCGAAGAGCATTTTGCACTATTATCTGGTTCCCTTAAAGTAATCTTAATTATGAGGCAGCCACAGGCAAAGAGACAAATCTCAGGATAAAGAGACACCTGTTAAGGCACCAAAGCTGAGCAAACAAGGAATTAGCTCAGGGTGAAAAGGAAGTGGGAGGACAAATCACTGCAAGCTGAAATGATAATGTATTAAAAAAAAGGTACTAGAAACTCCATGTACATTCCACTGTTTATACCTGATTTCCCAGGAAGAACTGACAAGAGATGGAAAATGGGGGGAAAAAAACACAATTAGATTAACAGGAAATGGTCCACATCACTCACACTACGAAAGTGCATTCATATTCCAAATAGCTTAATATAATATGTACTTTACATACATACAAGTAACAACACATGTTTGGACTGTAAATGATGGATAATGGAATTCAAGGTTATCTGTTGCTTCCTTGCATCATCTTTGATCAAATTTCTTCTGCCATTTGACAAATTCTTCCTTCATATATGTTTAAGGTCTTTCCCCCAATAAGATACCCAACACATTTCCTGACTAATAAAACTGGGACATATGCATTTTTATAAGAACAGGATGATAGGGAGATATATTATTCAATATCTTTGAATTCTAACTCTGTTGGAAAGAATACCATTTAAATATTATTGAATAGTACAATGAAAGATCCTGAGCATTGGTGGCATGGTGTCATATAATTATTACATAACACAGGGAGTCGCCAAACTTCTTGGTTCTGCAAACTACTAGTGGCAGCTTTGGCAGCAGGGAGACGGTTTCGCACATGCAACCTAAATCCTGTGCATGTGCGTTTCATTCATTTCATTTATTAAATTTATAGGCCGCCCAATCCCGGAGGATTCCGGGCGGCTTACAATGAAAGAAGAAAAAAAGAAAAGCAAAATAAGTAAAAAAAAAAATAGTTTAAAATTCCCAATACACATACGTTCTAATCGGGGCTGGACCTTAACATTAAGGTCAACAGCCCCAGGCCTGCCGGAACAGCCAGGTTTTAACGGCTTTCCTGAAGGCCGTGAGAGTGGGTAAGGTCCGGACCTCTGGGGGTAGCTGATTCCACAGGTTCGGAGCAGCCACAGAGAAGGCTCTCCTCCGGGGGCCCGCCAGCCGACATTGACCGACTGATGGTATCCGAAGGAGGCCCAGCCTGTGGGATCTTATCGGCCGTTGGGAGGTGTATGGCAGTAGGCGGTCTAAATGAAGCTTTGCACGCTTGCCCACTGCTTTGGTGGCCTGGTATTTTTTGGGGGAAGGGGGGTGATGAACCCTAATGTAACAGGCCTACTGTATAAACCCAATCTCTAAAATCTCACTTATTCTGAACATTCTTCCACAAAGAAAAACAAACCAACAGGGCCTTTAAACTTTTTCAAGGAGAAAACTTTTTCAATTTTAAAAAATTGGAGTTCCGGAAAGACAAAATGGCAGCCATGGTATTTTTTTTTCCTTGAGGAAAACAACCACTGCCATTTCTACTGTGTGTTGGAAAAATCACTTTCAATCCTGAGGCTGCATTTGAATGAACTCACCCCTCTTTAATTTCTCATAAACATTGACTAATGTTAATGCATCGATTTGAAAAACGTGAGATTATCGCAATATGTAATTTCAACTGAGTAACAAGAGGAATTAGGGCTGGTCACACAGTTAATCAATGTTTAGACTGGATTTGACATTTTTATCCACTTAATGAGTCAAGGGTCTGAGATAGGGAGATGTCGTTTACTAATAATATGAAAGGTAAAAGCTGCCTTTTGCAACTGACTGGTGGTGATTTTGTCAATGCCGCTGAAGCTCCAGATGTTTTGGAATTACATCCGAAGTGCCTATTACTATTGCAACTACCTTGGCTTCCTCTCGCCACAGTTGTTCTACACTTCTATAGCAGGTCTTCGTATTTTGTGATTTTGTCCAGTTCTTTCTCTTCTATCCTGCTGTCTCCATGCCTTGCAACATCCACTATCCACACTTCTTTGTCTTTCTTATTACCATTGTTAAGTGTTGTGTGGAAAAACCTTGCCTGCTTCAATTCTAAAGTCCCAGAGCATTTAACTTCTTCATTTTCTAGTACTTTTTCTATGTTGTGATTATTATCATCATTGGCTGTTAGTAAGGTTTAAAATAGGTTTTAATACTTTGAGAACATTCACAGGACCCACATAGTCTAAATCTAGTTTCATAGCCCAGATCTTCTGGTTCTTTTAGCTAGGTATAAATCAACGGATGACGTGAATGTATTTGTTAGACTTACTCTGTACTTATTTTCGCCAATCTGCTCCACCTGGAACCGCTTTGCACATTTACATTTTGCCACTTGCCGTGTCACCTGTCAATATGATAATCAGAACCACTGTATTAGATTTTCAGCCATTCTGTATCACTGGTAAACTGTACGAGTATGATGATCGTTATGCAATTCTAATGGAAAATACTCAGAATAAGAGGTGAATAGAAGAGGATTACCTCATCTTCAATTTTGTCTGCATCTGTCAGAGGTTTGTATGCATCTTTGTTTGGATGAAGTGCTGCTACAAATTCATAATAGTCAATGTAGCCATCGCCATCTCTGTCAAATATGTCTGCTACCGCACTCATTTCCAGGCGACTCGTAGGAAATTCTAAGGAAAAGAAATAATGCTAAACCTTAGAATTGCAAAGTTTTAGGAACAGATAACTTCTAGAAGCACAGAATTAAAAGAGAATTTTGCAGGCTTTCTAGTCTACTCCTCTGCTTGATGTGGGAAGGCCGAAATTAGAAGATCTGGAAAAGGTGACTATCTACTCTTTGAATGAACGTAACAAGATTTGAACAATCTTTTCGCTCAGCATTTCTTAAACTTTTGAAATCACTTCTCATTTTTAAAAATTATGGATGACCTCAAAAGAGCTTTTGTGTTATATGGGTTATATTTATCAATATTAAATATTAAAATTGATGCAATTTGTAGAACATTTACTGAATCATATAACTATAACAATATTGAACCTATTATATATATATTAACATAAAATATCTTTCACAAAAATCTCTGTTTTCAATGACAAAAAATGTGTGACCCAACAAATACGCGAACGACAAAAGCGTGCCGACAAAACCGCAGCGCTAAAACCGCGATGTCATCAACGCGCCGACAACAGCGCGCCAACAGAAGCGCGATTTAAGTTAAGGTAAGGTTTAAGTTTAGGTTTAGGGTTACAGCGCGCTTCTGTAGGCGCACTGTTGTCGGCGCAATTCAGCGCTCATTCGTCGGCGCGCTTTAGAACTCGCGGTTTTGTCACCGCGGTTTAGTCAGGCGCGCTTTTGTCGTTCGCGCATTTGTGGGTGAACCCAAAAAATGAGAGCAGTGACATTGTTTTTTAATTTTTGCAAGTATTTTCAATAGCGGGTAAATACTTTTCACTTCACAGATCTCTGAGAGGGCCTTGGGGGAACCCTCCTTGGACCATATTTTAAGAAACATCATTCTATGTCAGGAGTGTCAAACCAAAGGCCTGGGGCCGGATCCGGCCTGCAGGGTGCTTAGATCTGGCCCACTGGGCTGCCCTGGAAACAGCCAAGAACTGTCTAGAAAAGCGGGGAGCATGCTCCTCAGGCGATGACATCACTTTGGTAGACTCAGTTCTATTGGTTACTGACTCAGTTAACCCATGTATGACCGCTGTCTCCACCAACTTAGGAGAATGAAGCTGTGGAGGGCTGCATGTGGCCACACCCTCCCGAGCTATGTTTTCGCTGGCAGAAGGTTGCAGGAGGCCATTGCAGCCAAAAACGGAGTTCGAGAGCCTGTTTTCGCTGGCTCCCCAACACGAGTGACATTGAGCTGGCCATGCCCACCATGGCCATGGCGACCCCAGCCCCCCGAGGTCAAATTTATTTTATTTATTTATTTTATTTCCCTTTATTTGTATGCCGCCCTTTTCCCTGGGGGGACTCAGGGCGGCTCACAGTTCAAAAAAGGGGGGGGGGGGGAGGACAAACAATGTTCCAACATGGAGACAATACAACATATTAAAAAGAAAACACAACAGTCACGCAATTCGAGTGGGGTTAGAATCTTAACCCCAGGCCAGCTGGGACAGCCAGATCTTTAAAGCGGCGCGGAAGGATTGGAGGGTGGTGAGGGTCCGAATCTCCACGGGGAGTTCGTTCTAGAGGGTCGGAGCAGCCACCGAGAAGGCTCTCCTCCGGGTAGTTGCCAGTCTACACTGGCTGGATGATGGAATTCGGAGGAGGCCTAATCTATGCGATTGTATCGGTCTAGTGGAGGTAATCGGCAGTAGGCGGTCTCTCAAGTACCCAGGTCATGCAACCCTGATGTGGCCTTCAATGAAATTGAGTTTGACACCCCTGTTCTATGTTATCAGTTCCTCTGATGGACCATTCTTACTATTAAGGTTTGAAGGTTTGAAGGTTTTATTCAACTTGTATGCCGCCCTATTCCCGAGGGACTCATTAAAGGTGCTAGTCGTCACTTATAAAGCCCTTCATGGTATTGGACCTGGGTACTTGAGAGACCGCCTGCTGCCAATTACCTCCCAAAGACCCATTAGATCACACAGGGCTGGCCTCCTCCGGGTTCCGTCTACCAGCCAATGCCATCTGGCTACTACCCGGGGGAGGGCCTTCTCTGTGGCAGCTCCGGCCCTTTGGAACGAACTCCCCGCAGGGATTCGGACCCTCACCTCTCTCCTGGCCTTCCGAAAAGCCATTAAAACCTGGCTGTGTCGGCAGGCCTGGGGTTGATGAGTTCCCTTTCCCTCTCGATTTGTGTGTCTCTTGGTTATTTTAAATGCTTGTATTTGTAGTTTTTGTGTTTCCCTTTCCCTCCTTGGGTTTGTGCTCCGCCCTGAGTCCCGCTGGGAATAGGGCGGCATATAAATAAAACGAAACCTAAACCAAACCTAAACCTAAACATTTATCTTGATGCTTCACTGGATTGTACTAATTTAGACTCTAGTTAGTTATAGCCATTATATCGAATTGCATCTATTGGTCACTACAGAATGCAACAACATTATTTCAGATATTTGAGAAGTCCTATTAAGCCCTCTACTCTCACATTCTTTTTTTTTCCACCTACAATCTGAAGTTTTATGGTTTATGGTTTATTGGATTTATATGCCGCCCTTCTCCCAAGGACTCAGGGCGGCGTACATCATTAAAAAAAACCAACACATATTACAAAAGTTAAAAAAAATTAAACAGAATATCCCAAACAAACCCAATTAAGATTAACAATAACATTTTTTTTTTAAAAAATGATTAAAATTAACAATAATCAATAATTTATTTTGTTTTGTTCAGGCCAGGCTGGCTTGCTGGAAAAGCCAACTTTTTAGGGCGCGTTGGAAGGACCGGATGTCGGGGATTATACGAAGCTCCGGGGGCAGCTCATTCCAGAATAGCTGACACGTTCATGTGTGTCAGCTATTTTAAGGATAATGGTTTGTTTTAAAACTTACTTGAAGAGAGAATCCCATCAATAAATTCCTGCCTTGTTATCTTGCCATCCTGATCTTTATCTATTCTCCTAAAGAAGTCCATTACTCGAGATTTCTTGTGGTTCATCCATCGCATATACTTCTTCCGCCAGATATCAAAGTCAAAATTGGCAAATTCCCTCAGCTGGGAAAAAAATAATCATTAAAATGATTTAAGACATGAATTGGTTTAGGGAACCCAATATCCATGATGCTAAGATTTGGGATAGAAGTGAACATTGGTTTCCTCTGTAAAGTGAAAATCAAGATACTCCTTTCTATTTCCTGCCAAGGTCTCTGATCTTGAACTCCCAGCTGCCTTGGCTAAGGTATATGAGTCTGAAGGCTCCTTCAAACTGCAGTTCAACTACATTTGTAGATCCCAAGCTACATATCAACTTAGCATAGCAATAGCAATAGCAGTTAGACTTATATACCGCTTCATAGGGCTTTCAGCTCTCTCTAAGTGGTTTGCAGAGTCAGCATATCGCCCCCACAGTCTGGGTCCTCATTTCACCCACCTCGGAAGGATGGAAGGCTGAGTCAACCCTGAGCCGCTGAGATTAGAACCGCTGAACTGCAGATAACAGTCAGCTGAAGTGGCCTGCAGTACTGCACCCTAACCCCTGCGCCACCTCGGCTCTTAAGCATGAAGAATATGCAGAAGTTAACTTCATCTGCCATTTGAAAATAAGATTTAAAATTACTTCCAATTATTAAAAGAAAGGTAGTTAGCATTCGTCATGAATATACTCCTAATACAAATATAACTCTAAACTTTGACTAATAGAGTGGGAAACCATCATTTGAAAAGACTATTGGTGCTTGCCTTCCATTTTACCATTTGACAAACCAGTGCATGACTCTGCAGTTCCTTTGGTTCCTATTTTCGATGTAAAATGTTATTTTGATTGCTGGGAATGGAAAATGACTTGGTGCCACACAAACATCCATCCATCCAATCAATCAATCAATCAATCAATCAATCAATCAATCAATCAATCAATCATTCTTCATTTAGATTTGTGTGCCACCCATCTTGTCTAGAAGCAATACTGATCCCTACAGTTGGTAGTAACATCCCCTTTTCTTCATCATGTGTGTCATGCAGAGGTGGTATTCTACCGGTTTGGACCGGATCACCCAAACCGGTAGCAGAAATCGCGGGTGGCTCTATGGCATCCCATTTAGGCCATTTGTTTCACCAAAAGCGTATGCCCGGAAGGATCTGCGCGCTCACATTTGTGAACCAGCAGGGAAGGTAAGTGTATAACATCCCTGGGGTCATGCCCTTTCTGTTGGTACATGCAGAAGCATATTGGCGCCCTATCTTTCCATAGAGTGTACTGGGTACTCTCCAAACATTCAGAAGAGTAATTGTGCTGATGATCAAGAGGTAGCCACATACCCTCTGAGTGTCAGAGGTGATGGATGGTTGGTGCCCCCCTGCCCAAGTGGAATGCCAGTGCCACTCATGCATGAAACAGAACTTCATTTCAGGCTCTGGGGTGGCTATTTTAACTACTGTTACTAACCTCTTCTAATCGGTCTAAGGCATCATTAAGTTTCCTTCGTCTCTCCAGGGCCAGGAGCCAGACTTGTTGCCATTTGCTCAGCAAGAGGTTAATCCGTGGATTCTTTGTCTCGATTTGGGTCTGAGCGCCTGAAGGGTACATGCTTGGGATTGGGGAACGTTTTCCTGTTAAACGCAAAGTGAATTGCACGTGCATCAAAAACAGAGAATCGAAACTATATCTCTGCTGCCAATTACCTCCCAAAGACCCGTTAGATCACACAGGGTCGGCCTCCTCCGGGTTCCGTCCACCAGCCAATGCCATCTGGCTACCACCCAGGGGAGGGCCTTCTCTGTAGCAGCTCCGGCCCTTTGGAACGAACTCCCCGTGGAGATTCGGACCCTCACCTCTCTCCAGGCCTTCCGGAAAGCCATCAAAACCTGGCTGTGCCGGCAGGCCTGGGGTTGATGAGCTCCCCTCCCCTCTCGACTTGTATGGCTGTGTGATTCTTGTGTATTTTAATTACGTCTATTGTGTTTTATGTCCCCCTTTCCCCCTTTTGAGTTGTTCGCCGCCCTGAGTCCCTCCCGGAGAAGGGCGGCATACAAATAAACTAAACCTGAAACCTGAAACCTCTTAAAGCAATTTGGAAGAACAATAATCTGACATATGTGCTTGTTTGGTTGCCAATAATACTTCAGTTCTGTTCATGGAGGGGGCAGCTATGAATCTAAATAGCATGAGTCAGATACAAGAGGCCACAGGAGTACGAATGATCAACTCTTTTAAGTTTATTCTTGCCATTTTTTAAATGAGAAAAAAAAAAGAGCTTAAAACTACTCGACGCGATAAAACAATAGTGAATTCCTGCTGCAATCTATAAACAGCCAAGAAATGTTGAAATTCAATACTCTCAATGCCTCACAATAGAACATTACTTACTTCCTCCTCTTCCCTTATCCAATACAGGAATATGAGATTGGACGGGGCTAGTTTCAGCTGCTTTTCTTTTATGGGTCTTCGTAACTTTGTCTACATCAGGCTGTTTTCTGGTCATTTCTTCCATGAATGTCTGCAATTAAACAGTGATTAAGTTGACTAACAATTGCATCAAAATAACCTGAAAAATACTGAGCGAAACAACAGCTTTGGTGTAGTGGGGCTATGGGGCTTATCACATGTACATAATGCAGCTACATCACAAGCTGCTCCGACCCTCTGGAACGAACTCCCCGTGGAGATTCGGATCCTCACCACCCTCTGGAACGAACTCCCCGTGGAGATTCGTACCCTCACCACCCTCCAGGCCTTCCGCACAGCCCTTAAAACCTGGCTGTTCCGACAGGCTTGGGGCTAAAGACTTGCAGCCCCACTCCGAATGGTATGATTGTTGTGTTTTTAGCTGTGTATGGTCTTTTTGTTCTGTAACTTTGTTTGTTTTTCCCCCCTCCCTTGAATTGTGAGCTGCCCTGAGTCCCCTCAGGGAAAAGGGTGGCATACAAATAAAGTAAATTCAAATTCAAATTCAAATGGCTTTTTCAGTATTTACCTTAAATACCTTCAGTATTTACTTATATCAAAACAGGTAGTCCTTGTTTATTTATTTATTTATTTAGTTTGTATGCCGCCCACTCTCAAAGAGACTCAGGGCGGCTTACAGGTAAAAAAGGGAGGGGGGGGGGACACATACAAAAAATAAAAAAACAACATTAAAAGTTCAACAACATTCATAACTTAGGATGGGGCTGGATACATCAACAGCCCCAGGCCTGCCGGAACAGCCAGGTCTTGGCCGCTTTGCGGAAGGCTGGAAGGGTAGTAAGGGTCCGGATCTCAACAGGAAGATCGTTCCAGAGGGCCGGAGCATCTACAGAGAAGGCCCTCCCCTGGGGAGTCGCCAGCCAACATTGACCAGCAGATGGAATCCGGAAGAGGCCTAGTCGGTGCGATCTTATAGGTCTCTGGGAGGTAATTGGCAGGAGGCGGTCTCTCAGGTAGCCATGTAGGGCTTTAAAAGTAACGACTAGCACCTTGAAGCGTGGAGACCAATGGGAAGCCAGTGCAGCTCGCGGAGGATAGGTGTGACGTGGGTGTATCTAGGTACACCCACTATCGCTCGCGCGGCTGCATTCTGGACTAACTGAAGTCTTCGAACACTCTTCCAGTCCTTGAGTTACAGCTGTTTGTTTAGTGGTGGTTCAAAGTTACAAAGACACTGGGAAAAAGGGAATTATGAACCAATTGTCACACTGATGTTAGCTGCAGTGCCCCGGGTTCATGTGATCACTTTTTGCGACTTTCTGACAAGCAAAGTCAATGGGGAAGCAAGATTCACGTAACAACTGTGTTACTAATTTAACAACTGCAGTGATTCACTTAACAAATGCAGCAAGGAAAAAATCATAAAATGGGGCAAACCTCACTTAATGAGTTTCTCATTTAGCAACAAAAAAGTTCTGGCCTTAATTGTGGTCGTAAATCAAGGGCTATCTGTACTACAAACTTTCTAACCTCTGAAGTGTAACAGGACTCATTGATCTGCGGTGAGCGGATGGCAATAAAGTCGCCATCTTTCTAATTCATGTGAAAATAAAATACTTGTACAACCACCTGAATTGACAGAAAAGTAGGTTTTGTCCAATAGAGACAAACTTAAATTTCAAAAAAAGATTTTTTTAGAAATACGTTTAGGATAAACCTAATGTTTGCATGAGTCGGTTCTATTTACCAAACACTCATTTGTGTTTCTTCTTTTAGTTCCCAGAACCTAAAAATCTCCTTTGGAGGTCTGACTTGTTTAAAAAGAAACTTTCTGACTTGTTTAAAAAGAAACTTTCTGACTTGTTTAAAAAGAAACTTTCTGACTTGTTTAAAAAGAAACTGATAAGCAATTCTAATAGGGGAACAAATGAAAACTGGTATATATAGGCAGCGATGTTTTGTTGAAAAAATGAAGGAATAAGATCTCTGTTTGAAAGTATGAAATGCAAGGTTAACAATAAATATAAGTATACTTTCTGGGGAAAAATAATGCTAATGTTAACTGAATATATATTGTAGAATGAAAATGAGGCCTTTAGTTATATTAGATGAAACATTTGAGACGGTAAATATTATTTGAAGATGCAGATGTTAAAACACTTGTAACCAAACGACATGCTGTATGTGATGATGGTTCCCCCCCCCTTTTTTTGGGTCTTCCCCCCCCCCTTTTTTTTTCTTTTTCTTTTTTCTTTTTTTTTAAACCCTAGGTTATTGTGGTGTCTATTAAATATATAACAGAGAGATATGGGGTGTGTGTATGGGGGGAAACGTAGTAGGGATGCACCTGTAATCAAATGACATACTGAATGGGATGATGGGTTTTTTTTTTCTTTTTTTTTCTTTTTTTTGTGTGTGTGGGTTTTTTCTTTCTCTTTTCCCTCTGCCTTTCTTTTTCTATTGTTATGTGATTGTGTTGTCTATGTAACAAAAAAAAAATAATTATTTTTAAAAAATAATAAAAATAAAATAAAAAAGTAAAAAAAATAAAAAGAAACTTTCGGCAGACTTTGGGGGGCAGGCTACAGAGAAAAAATGCAGAGAAGAAAGGGCGGCATATAAATCCAATAAACCATAAACTTATCCTCTGTTAAAACTATTCCCCTTAGCCGAAGCAGTTTTGTTTGAAATGAAGGAAAGGCATGCTCTCTGTTTCAAGGCGCAGCATGGAACATCATGCTTGAAACAAGCACACGCGTACTCTGGATTATTTCTTTTATTTTGTGCCCAAGAGTTTTAGACCCTCAAGCTACAACCTACTGCACTGTTGAAATACTGGCTTAGTTTGCCCACTGCAAGAACAAAAGAAAAGCTTTAAAAGACTCATCTACTCCTTTCTTGCCAACGTCATTCTGAAGAACTCTTTTGTTCTCTGTGATACTCTTTGCTTTACGCACGAAAGTCATACAGTGCATCAAACAGGTACATAACATTTAAGGAATGTGTGTGTGTGTGTGTGTGTGTGTGTGTGTGTGTATGTATGTGTGTGTGTGTATGTATGTATGTGTGTGTATATATATATATATATATATATATATATATATATATATAGTCAGATATGTGAGCAATGTAGGATTTTCAGTTTTGTAAATGTCTGGCCTGCTTGAAGTGCTGAGAAAGAGCTTGAAGAGAGCACCATGTGTTTCTCTTACCTGATGCTCTGCTATGAGTGCCTTGACATCGTCAATCTCCTGGGGAATGACTTCTTTATCTTTCTCAGTCAGCGTTGTCTCTGCCCATTGCAGCCAGGACAATAATGCTTCCAGTAACTCCTGGTTAGCAATAAGGGCAGCCAGGGCCCCTGCCAATCTCTGCTGATGTTGCTTTGCCCATGCTACCACCTGAAAAAGGAGAAACAGCAATCGGTTATGATTTCCATATTATTATTATTGTTGTTGTTCATTCACGCAGCTAACCCAAAGGTTTTGCCTGACACTCCTTTCTTGCAAGAAATCTTCAGGGTAAGAAGGAATAGTAGAGCTGATGGCCAATTCCTAAGGGACCATCACTATACAACTTTTAATTACTGTTAATGGAACTTTCATGCGCCTTAGACAAGATGTTTCATTAGCTGCTCAAGAAACAAGCTCAGCTATTACTTAATATGATATCTTATGATTGATTTCTGTTGTGTCGTCAATTTAAAGCAGGGGTGAATACCACAGAGTCCTCTAAACGTCAGATTGCATTTCCTGTGCCAATTAGAGTGCAGCAATATTTGGAAATATTTGGGTTGTCCATTCCTGTTTGAAAGCTATGGTTTATCTTCAAATCCCATTTTCTAAGAGGTGGGGGAGAAACTGACGCAAATGTAAATAGATACAAGTTTCTGTTCCACTCAGTTTCTTTCTCTTAGCCATAAAAAAGTCTTAAGCAAAGTTCTAGTATACAAGACAGCATGGGGATATTAAACATCTTGCTCCCAACAGTTGAAACATGTCCACACAGCAAGGCCTTGCTAATTGCTGACTGACTGTGACCACAAAGGACGGATTGAATTGGACTGACCTCTTCAAATCTTGCTCGGATGATGGTTATCCAGTGCTTGATGGTAGTGATGGAATCTGGATGGCAGATAGCCAGGATGGCCTCTCCCATACCTGTGGCTTTACTTAGCTCAATCTTTTTTTCTTCCAGTTTCTTCATGAATTCCTAAGGCAGAAACAGTGATTTCCGTGAGATGTTGGCACCAATTCAAAGGGAAAAACTCAAGTAATTTCAGGCTTTGCTTGGCAAGGTCAAAGCAGCAAATGCTTAACTGAATCACATGACGTGCTGGCAGAATAGGAGCAGAAGGAAATAGCAGAAAAGAGCCAACATTCTCAAATAAAAGTTCTGAAATAAGAGTTGAACAGTTGCAGATACGAACCAACTGAAGTAAAAAGTCATCTAATAGCGAGGAACATATTTCAGTGTACAAAATGGCCCGTTTTCAAATTTCGAGTGGCCTCTTCTCCCCGCCGGAGTTATTTGTTTACGTGACCCGACAAATACGCGCCGACAAAACCGCGCCCGCCATCAACAAACAACATAATGGGATGCGAAAACAACGTTATAAAGTGTTCGGGTTAGGGTTATAACCTTGTTTTCGCGTCCCATTATGTTGTTTGTTGATGGCGGGCGCGGTTTCGTCGGCGCGGTTTCGTCGGGCACGCATTTGTCGGTGAACCATTTGTTTAGCCTTTCATAAAATAGTTCATTTGCATTTAATGTTAACGGTTCAAAGAATGTCAGGCTGAACGGTCGGCCCCACACATTTTCACCTCGCCAAATCTGGCCCTCCTTGTAAAAAATTTGGACACCCCTTGTTTAGGGAGAAAGGAAATCCCTCAATCCTGTCTTGGTGGTTAAAACCTTTGAGCCAAGGGGAAAGAGGGAGCATCTCTATAAGCCAGCTGGGAGATGGGAAAGGAGGCAGATCAAAAAGAATACCTGGAAGAGAAAGAAAGACTGATGGGAGGAGGTTGGAAAGGTGAAACCTGAAAACAGCTGCCTGCTTTTTTTGATGAGCTGGTTTCCAAAAGAAGCAGGGGGGGGAAAAAGCAGAGCTTGAGCTGTAATGCTCAAGAAAGCCAAAGAGAATTAGGGGACGACTGCAGCAAGATTAACCACAGTTGCACTATTGCAATATCTGAAGGACCAACTTAAGGGCAGATCATCATGGAGAAAATCTATGAAGTTTTCTAGAAGTTGACACCAACTTGAAAATCTATGAAGATTTCTAGAAGTTGACACCAACTTGAAAATCTATGAAGAAGTCTAGAAGTTGACACCAACTTGATGATAATCAATCACTCGATCAACTGCTATATAACAATTCATTGATTAACAATGAAACAGAGGACTACCTACTGGAAGTATTTTACTAAAGGACTCAATGGCCTTTTGTTGGGAATGCTGAGGTAGTAGAATCCTGTAATGGGCAGGGAGTTGGAATGAACCAATGGCCCCTTCCAAGCTTTACTTTATCTATAAGAATGATGAAGCGCACTGCTGTCTAATAACGGTTCCACCACAAATGCGCGAATGACAAAAGCTCACCTGACTAAACCGCGGTGACAAAACCGTGGTGACAAAACCGCACGACGAAGGAGCCCTGAAGTGCGCCTACAACAGCGCGCCGACAGAAGCACGCTGTAACCTAACCCAAAACCTCACCCTAAACCTCACCCTAAACCTCACCCTAAAGCTAACCCTAAACCTAACCCTAAACCTAACCCTAAACCTAACCCTAAACCTTACCTTAAATCACGCTTCTGTCAGCGCGCTGTTGTCGGCGCGCTGTTGTCAACGCGCTTTTGACATCGCAGTTTTAGCACCGCGGTTTTGTCGGCACGCTTATGTCATTCGCGCTTTTGTCGGGTCACGATAATAACACACCTCCATTAAGTCACTAAGGACATGTGACGTCACACTGAGGTTATGCCAGTTGAATTAAAGTTTACAGTATTATCAAAAGTATCGGTTAAATAAACAGAGGATTTCAGTCTATAGCAACTCCTCTGCTTAATAAGACCTCATTTCTAGGACAGAAAACATATTTTCTTTGTTAGCTATACATAAGCCCGGAGTGCTTTCATTGTACTGTCACATTTCTATAAATCTAATTTTGGGAAGTGGCCCCGTTATGTAACTCACTCTGTGCTGATCTATTAGCATACGCAGAGCCTCTTCATCATCTGGTAGGATCCCGTGGAAACGCAGGGTCTGCTCAGCTTCAGCCAGCCATTCCAGAAGCACGTGAACAACTGAGTGGAATTCCTCTGCCTGCACAAATGGAGAGATGTGTGATTGTGTGTTAAGAAAAGACAGAACAAATATGTTTGAAAACAATGGGCCCAGAATGGCAATTGATCATCATTCAGCAAAGAAGTCACATTAACTTTCAAGTAAGAAAAACCCCTTGCTATCCAAGGCTATCAAGCCATTTTTGAAGAAAAAAAAACATGAAGAAAGCCCAATAAACTGTTTATGAGTGCTTTTAAAGGTAAGATTTATGCCACACGTGAAAGTTGTATGAGCAATTTGCTATCCTGCCTATAGATTACAAAAACAATGTTTACGTCTATGAGCTGGAGCCGTACTAATGAACATCAGAACGTCAACATGAGGGAGGAAAGGGGGAACTTAATTAAAGCTGTGTATAAATCCAAGTTTCTTTCTGAGAGTTGAAAGCAACACTACCACTGGGATGGTAAGTTCTGATGACAGAGTTCCCTTTTTCCTTTCACTTAGGCACTGTACAAAAGCCTTCGTTTTTCAAATTATAATAAGGCTTATAATAAAGTCCTGAACAAACAAGGAAAATCGGGTCTTCTCAAACATGCACATAAAGATAGTTCTTGACTTACAACCAATTGTTTATCAAGTGTTTGAATGTTTGAATGTTTATTTCATTTATATGCCGCCCTTTTCCCCCGAAGGGGGACTCAGGGCGGCTCACAACTCAAACCAGGGAAAGGGGGATACAGACAAATTAACAACAACACAAAAACAATACATGATTTAAAAACACACAACAATCATACCATTTGAGGCGGGGGCAACGGTTCTTTAGCCCCAGGCCTGTCGGAACAGCCAGGTTTTAAGGGCTTTGCGGAAGGCCTGGAGGGTGGTGAGGGTGCGAATCTCCACGGGGAGCTCGTTCCAGAGGGTCGGAGCAGCCACAGAGAAGGCTCTCCTCTGGGTAGTCGCCAGTCGACACTGGCCGGCAGATGGAATTCGGAGGAGGCCTAGTCTGTGGGATCTAATCGGTCTGGTGGAGGTAATTGGCAGCAGGCGGTCTCTCAAGTTTGAATCTCTGATGGACACCCCCCCCCCAAGGCTATTTACGACTCACGTTCTGATGAGGGGCAACCCTCCCTCTGTGGTTACATGATTGCATTTTGGAGTGCCCAGCAACCCATCCACATATATAGCCATCTGCAGCATCCCAAAAATCACATGATTGCAATTTATAACATTTTTTTTTGCCAGAAACCAGTATTTAATTCTAGTTTCTGCCAAAAAGCGCTTAACAATCTGCAATGATTCACTTAATGACTGTTGCAAAAAAAGGTTGTAGAATCAAGGGGGGGGAGGTGTCACGTATTGATCAGCATACTGACTGGCATTACTTTCAACAGTAATTTCAGGCTCAATTATGGTTGTAAATCAAGGACTACCTATACACTTTGGAGCAAGTGGTGGAGATATTTAATAGTTATCATTTAAATCTACCGTGTTTCCCCGAAAACAAGACAGGGTCTTGGCCTTCTATTCGGGGAGGTCTTATTATTTTTGAGATGCAAGAGGCAGCGAGCGTGGTCATCTCATGGCTGCTTCTGTGTTACAATATTTTGGGGGAGGGCTTATTTTAGCGCCTGCGCTCAAAAGCCCGATTGGGCTTATTATCCGGGGAGGTCTTATTTTCAGGGAACCTGTCTGTCTGTCTGTCTGTCTGTCTGTCTGTCTATCTATCTATCTATCTATCTATCTATCTATCTATCTATCATCTATCTATCTATCTATCTATCATCTATCTATCTATCTATCTATTCATCATCTATCTATCTATCATCTATCTACGTATCTATCTATCATCTATCATCTATCTATCTATCTATCATCTATCTATCTATCTATCTATCTATCTATCTATCTATCTATCATCTATCTATCTATCATCTATCATCTATCTATCTATCTATCTATCTATCTATCTATCTATCTATCTATCTATCAATCTATCAATCTACCTACCTACCTACCTACCTACCTACCTACCTACCTACCTACCTACCTACCTACCTACCTACCTATCTATCTATCTATCTATCTATCTATCTATCTATCTATCTATCTATCATCTTATCTATCATCATATAATTATCGTTATATATAAATGGGGTGTACTTGGGAACCAGAAATATTGCTAAAAATTCAATTTGTTCTGTACAAGTAAATCTGCTCCTTTTGTACAGGCTGTTTTTGGTTCCAAACTTTTCCAGACAGTTTGAACAAGAAAAAAATCTGGAAAATCAGAGCATTTGCAGACCATTACATGGGATAACGTATGAATCTGCCCGCAAGCCCTCGTTCATTCAGTTAGTCTGTTTAAAAGGTTAAGAACAAATCTCCTGCCTTGATATCACATATGGATCACATAATTATGATTCCTGACATAGATGGAATGTAGTGCAATGCATTTGCTTCTACTCACCTGATGAAGGGCTTGTTCCAGTCGAGTTTGCTTGGAGACAGAGAGCGTACACACAGTCTCCCATCGAGTACCAAGCTCCTGCATTTGAACCTTAACCCAAGAGGAATCATCACGGCTACCTTCTATCAGCTCTCGAGCAGAGCGTTTCAGGGCCTGAACACTACTGGTCCTTTTCCCCAGTTCCTTTTGGAAGCCCTGAGCAAAGGAAATTAAAAAAATGACTCTCTATTAAACACTGTTAAGCTTCTTTATGACTCACATGCAATGTGACTTTTTTTTTCAATATAAAAAACCCGCTTGATCACGGCCAGTTTTTAAAATTGTAAATTGCATTTTTAATTTTTTTTAAAAAGAAATTGGGCTAAATACTTCCGTTTCAAAATTTTATTAAAGTCTTGTATTCTATCTTTTGCACTTATCCTTTACATTTTCTAATGCCAGTTTATTTCTTCTTGCTTTGCTCTTAATCAGTAGCATTCTACAATAAAAGCCAGAATGGATACATTCAAACCTCACTTAGAAAATGGGTTCTTCTAATGGGAATGTTTTTAGGCGCTCCCTAGTCTGCAGGACCATTGAGAGGTGGAAATGTTTGTTGGTTCATTAAATGAAGTCTACTATGCTACTGCAATCTAATGTAATTTACCCATTAATATGGCTTGCTGAAACCAACTAAATCCTTTGATTTATTAAACTATTTTTCAACCAAATATAATTAGACAATTCAGGATCCAAAGGCAATGCTAATCTACATCAGACACTTTTAATTTAGTTTAAATTATCATATCAAGAAGGATAAGGGACACGCGCTCTGTGAATTGGAAATAAGCTAGGCCAAATCCCAACACAGTAAAACCATGATTATTTATGATTTCAAAAATAAAACTTCCTTATATTATTTGAGGTCAGGAGAATACTGCCTTACCCACAGGTAATTCACAAGTTGCAAGCTGCAAACATCTTGAAATAATCAGTTAAAATAACTTAGTTTAATAAAGTAACACAGATTCCAAAACAAATGTTCAAGCCAACGAAATCCCCCCAGTTTTTCCTAAGATTTTTCCCCCAGAAAACCTGTAATGTAGGGGTTTTTGATTTAGTAAATAGTTTCACAAGGCTTTCTTACAATTTATAAATTGATATCAGTCCCCCAATCAAAACAATTTGTAGAGCCAGACTTAAAAAGAATACAAACGTTACTGTAATATGGTCATTACTTTGTGACTATCGATTAAATTCATCACTAAATCAATGTCTCCGTGCACGGGCTGATCTTCGGCCAGCTGTGGTTCCACTTTGTAAAGCCAATCTATGAGAGCCTGAAGGGCATCAGTAAATTGCCCAGAAAACAGGAGAGCTTCTTCCAGTTTGTTTTGCCTGAAGAAGGAACATAAATAAAGCAAAGATTTAAATAAGCCGTTTTGTGTACATTCATTAGGAAAAACGCTATATAAATAATGGAAAAAACAAAAAATTGATTTGTTTTAATAAAATGGAAGAAAAGATAAAAAGTTTAAAAAAAAATTGTTATCAGTAGCCATAGCCAACTAAAACTGCTCCTTTGTTGCAGCAGTAGTACAGGGGGAAGTATTTATGTATTGCTTCCTGTTATGGCCCGGCGGGAGCCGGAGGAGCTGCTGCCAGACTCTGACAGTGAGGGGTCTTATGAGTCGGCCCTGGAGGAGGTGGAGGACTCTGGACAGGGTACCGACTCCGAGCAGGGCGAGGAGAGACTGGTTGGCCACCAGGTGGCACCGGAGCCTTGGATAAGAGGGAGTGATCCGGAAAACACTTGTGAGTTCTTTCGGGATGCACGCTGTCGAAGGGCTACTTGGCGGCAAGAACAACTGCGTAATTATACGAGATGATTACGCTCAGCTGATGCTTATTAACATCCTCTCCTGATTATAAAAGAGACTGCTTGTGCCACGTCCTTTTGCAGAAGTCAACGCTTGGACTAAAGAGAAACGAACTTGGCAGGCTGGATTGCTGCCAGAGTTTGTCTGAATTGCTGCCAAGATTTGTCGGACTTGCTGCCAAGGTCCTTATCTGTTTGTTTACTTGGCTTTCAGCCACCAAGAGTCTGGACTTGCTATTAAAGGACATTCTCATTAAGCATGTCTCGGCTTTCGTTACTTGACGGAGGAGGGGGTCATAACAGATTTCTATATTTTTTTACATTATTTTTTATTTATTTGTGGTTCCTATGGAATTTGTTGTGTGTTGTTTGGAGTCACTTCTGATGAGATGGGTGGCTAAAAAATTTGAATGACTGATAAATAAGCAATCCAGAATTTGAGATTGCAAAGCAGTTGCTGCAGTTTTCCACCTAAGTTTTTCTCTGAATAAAGTTAATATTTCTGTTAGCATGACAGCCCTACAGCCTTCTTCCTACACAATCCCCTACTCATCCATCTTCAGGGAGGCTACATGCCCTTCCAATGCCCCAACCCCAACCTTCCCTCAACTTTGACAAACTGTTATATTTGTTTTCGGATGGATGAAAACAACACTGAGATGCTGGTGTTTAGGTATGTTTGCCAAATTAGTTTCAGGAGAATAGTATAGCTATCAGGACAAAACTCATTCCTCTAGGAAAGCAAGATCATCACAGCCAGGCCTAACAGATGCGGAAAGAAGAAAAAGGTGCCCATTTGCAGCCATCTTCTTCCCACTGTTAAGCTACAGATCCCAATGTCATTCCAGAGAAATTGGTTGAGAAGGAACAGATCTCATTTCATCACATCGATAAAAACAAACCATACGCTTATCCTACAGCTGCATGAGATTTAAGCAGTTTTATTTAAACATTTCAAAGGCTGCCATGTGCAGCCAAGAACTCCATCCTGAGCTCAGAGTGGCCTCTTGTAAGTTTAGGCTAACCAAGGTCAGATATTGACAATAAACTAAGAAGAAAAGGCAATGGCATGATTTAAAAAAAAGGAAAACAGAGGCCTTTCCACTTAGTCGTGTGTTTTATGGGCCATCTTTGAAATAGGATGCACAGCTTTAAGTCCTACCTTTCTACAGATTTTCCACAGACCGTATCCCATTTGTCTCTGAGCTCGCTCAACATATCATCCAATTTCAGGGTGTCGTCAGCGAGGGAAGTTTTTTCTTTCAAGGAGCGTCCACTTCTGTTTGTAGTGTCATACACAGAATGTTTGGATCCAAGAGATTTTTGGAAATCCTGTGCAAAAAGTAAGAATAGGAAAATCTGTCACGGGAAACAAGCAGGGCATGTAAACTATAGGACAAAACTTATTTTGTGCCGCTTGGGTTAAATCACAATGGCTACAAATTTGAGGCAAGCGGCATTTAGGGAAGAAGACTCGTAAAATGTCGCCGAGATAGCAAGAAACCTCAACCATTTAGTTTGCAACAACGAAATTAAAACAATAGCAAACCAACTGAATTTAACTGGGCGATAAAAGATGTAATCTAATAAAAAAAATGGCAGAAGAACAAAGCTCTTCAGTATGGTGCTAACAGCTCATCAATTTGGGATTAACGTAAACAAAACTATTACTATTATTTTTTAATTTAAATGTATCAGAATTGTGTGAGCGCCAAACGCTGTCTGGTTTAGTTGACTTCTGAAGGTGAGAACTGTTTTCCATTTCTTTGCCGTTAAAAAAATAAGAGAACAGTTCTTATGATTGTAGGCATTCTCCATGTGGCTAAAGAAACCTTGAACAATTTACCGCAGTGGAGAGCGCTATCAATCTCTTCATGTAGGCTTTCAGAAACAAAACAATAGTCAAATCAAATGGTGAGCTATAAGTTTAAGGCTTTTGTAAAGATCACCTTCAATGACTAAGTGAATTAAAGTATATTTAAATTGCATGTGCTTGATTTTAATAACCCTTGATCATCCAACACTTTAAACCTCAAAGACCCTTTTATGCAGTAAATCTCAAAAGAGTTATCTGATGCAAGTCTTTGATCAAAGAGCTTTTGTCGAGGAACCCCTAAAAGTGTACTACGTCTTCGCAGAACAAGCAGAAGAAGAAAAAAAGAGAACAGTTAACTGTGTATTCTAGAGTGCTTATCTTAGCCAGTGCAATTATAAATCTGAATTAATTTATACTCTAGGAGAAATAAAATTTAGAATACATTTCTTGTACGTAAATATGAATTTGCTCTCCATCTCTCTATATTATACATGATTCATATTTCAATTTTATGATTTTGAATTGCTTCTTGTCCAGTTTGAAATTAAAAATAGCAACTTTTAAACTATTCCCATTTTCCCTGAAAATGTTTCAGGAAAACATCTTGTACAGACATGTAGGCAAAAGTATATTGTTAATTGCTAAAGCATTTATAAATATTATATCATTTTAAAAAAATCCTGGGATATGGACTGCATGAACAATACTTTCTGTTATTTTACATTTAAATATATCAGCGGAGACAAAAAATGATAAGAAAGCAATGAATGTGCCTAATTTTGGCACAAATATGAGACAGACATCTTTTTAAAACTTTTGGTTTCTTTCTACTTTTGGCTAAGGAAAGTTTCATGGAATCAATCCAAGTAATTCTGGGTATTACACATAACCTGCTTTTATATCCTTGATGCAAGATTCTAAAACCACTGAAACCGTGGTTTTGTGGTTTACATCATAATGCAAAGTTTCAAGGAAACAGAAGATTACAGCAATATAAACAGACCACAGGCAAATAATTGGATAAACAGGTTTGCTAGGATTGTGAATGCGACTTTATTATTTATTCCTGCACTGGGAATGAGACGTTTATCTTTTAAAACTAAATTAATTGTGCTAGTAAAAAATGCACATATTGTAAAATTCTCTTGAATTCTCTTCTATGGGCTGATTTAAAATGATCTGAGCTGACAACTTCAGATCCTACTGAATATATAGTATTATAGACTCCCTTAATCCTGCAAAATACTTCAGGCTATCTAGATAACTGATTCAAAACATACTGCTTGAGAGACCGCCTACTGCCAATTACCTCCACTAGGCCAATAAGATCCCATAGATTAGGCCTCCTCCGAATTCCATCAGCCGGCCAATGTCGACTGGCAACTACCCGGAGGAGAGCCTTCTCGGTGGCTGCTCCAACCCTTTGGAACGAACTCCCCGTGGAGATTCGTACCCTCACCACCCTCCAGACCTTCCGCGTAGCCCTTAAAACCTGGCTGTCCCGACAGGCCTGGGGCTAAAGACTTTAACTGTTGTGCTTTTTTAACGATGTATTGTCTTCATGTTTGTAACTTGTTTGTCTTTCCCTCCCCCTGAATTGTGAGCCGCCGTGAGTCCCCTCAGGGAAAAGGGCGGTATACAAATAAAGTATCTATCTATCTATCTATCTGCTACTCCCCTCACATAATCATAACTTCTTTTCATTCCCAAGAGCCGTGCAGAAGAGCCTTCACTGCTCTTCAGAAAAGTACAGATAGTCCTCAACTTACAAAAATGCATTTAGTCACAATGGCACTAAAAAGTGACCTACGACCATTTTTCAGTTACGACCTTTGAAGCATCCCCATAATCACGTGATCAAAAGTCAGATGCTTGGCAACTGGTTCATACGTACTTATGACTGTTGCTGTATCCCAAGGCCACATGATCAACTTTTGTGACCTTCTGACAAGCAAAGTCCATGGGGAAGCGAGAGTCACTTAACAACTGTGTTACTAACTTAACAACTGCAATGATTCACTCAACGACTGTGGCAAGAAAGGTCATAAAATGGAGCAAAACCCATTTAACAACTCCGAAATTTTGAGCCCAATTGTGGTCCTAAGTTGAGGACTACCTGTAACAGGGAAGGAGCCATCCTTATCTTTAGGGGCAAACTGTTTGGAAAGAACGTGACCCGACAAAAAGGGCGAACGTCAAAACCGCGCCCGACTAAACCGCGTCGCTGACGTCATCAATGCGGCGACAACAGCCAGCGCGGAGAAAGAAGGGCGCTTTACAATAGTGTGTCGAAAGAAAGCCGATTTAACTTAAAGTAAGGGTTAGGTTTAGGATTAGGTTTAGGGTTAGGTTAAGGGTTAGGTTTCGGGTTAGGGGTTAAGTTTAGGTTTAGGGTTACTTTTACAGCGCGCTTCTGTCTCCGCGTTGTTGTCGCCCTGTTGATGACGTCAGCAACGCGGTTTAGTCGGGCGCGGTTTTGTCGTTCACCCTTTTGTTGGTGAACCTGGAAAGAAGAGGCCACCACTGAGATGGCTTTGAGGCCCCTAAAATTCACACTCTGTTGGAAAGGAACTCATACCATGCTTTCCCTCCAATAGGAGAAGGTTCCAGCAGGTGAGGCAGTCTCAAAGTTATCCAGATACTACACAGGGTTTTAAAGGTATCAACCAGAACCTTTAATTGCATTCAGAAGCCAAATGGCAACCCGTGCAGCTCCTACTGTAGATGTTATCACGTGTGCAGATGCACTTGGGACAACTAGTAATTAGGACACTGCATTTTGATTCAGCTGTGGCTTCCAGAGCTACAGCCGGTTCAAAATGCTATACAGGTAGTCCTCGAATTACGACCGCAACATTTCTGTTGTTAAGTGAGATGTTTGTTAAGCAAGTTTCGCCCCATTTTACGACCTTGCTTGCTACAATTGTTGAGTGAATCGTTGCAATTGATAAGTTGGTAAGCTGGTTGTAGAGTGAATCTGGCTTCCCCATTGGCTTTGCTTGTCAAAAGTTTGCAAAAAGTGATCACGTGACCTTGGGACACATCAACAATCATAAGTGTTCTGCCCCGGGGCAATGAGGTTCTGTTCGGGCAGCCAGTTAACTCCACGCTTAGGAATATCTTTCAGATCATGTTTATTATCAGGCATCCTTAATAGCAAAGCTTACAGTTCAGTGCTAAGATTCTTCTGACTTTCCATGATCTGTCCCATCACGTAGTGTAAAAAGACATTAATTCCTCTAACCCATGCTGCTGGTGCAAAGCTGCTTCTGGTACACCAAGGCTATTCACAGAATCACCCCTAATAAATCACTTTTCCCGGGCAGAGTACCCCGCTGCCCAATCAGGGAACACAGATGTGGTCACATGTTATGGAACTACAATTCCCACAAAGGCTGTTCTGCCTGCATTTCCCATGAGGCAGTTTCTTAAAGGAGACAGTTCTTAATTCCTACACTAGCTATATACTGCTGGGGCAGCACAATAAGTATGAACCAGTTGCCAAGCATCTGAATTTTGATCACATGACCATGGGAACGCTTTGAAGGTCGTAACTGTGAAAATCGGTCGTTTTGTCATTTTGAACGGTCATTAAATGCACCGTTGTAAGTCCAAGGCTATCTGTATAGAGCAGATTGTAACAATCCAATTGTACATTTCCTCCCTCTCCTTTTCATGTTCATAACTCTGGTCCATAGAAGAACTGTTACAGAGGGGCAATAGATTTTCATGGAATCACATGGGCCGAGGAAAGAAGCCCCTCATCTTTCCATCCCAGAATAACAACTGTGTTCTGAATCATTAAGCCTTTCACAACTTGATGCCCCTGGAAGTGTGATGGCTATACCACCTGGAACCACTAACCAGAATGCCCACTACACAAAATTGTATTTTGGATACATAATCCAATAGTTGGATTATTGTTAAGGTACAAGACTTTACTTCCTATGGATGAGAAGATGAGATTTCTAATCCTTATTCTGACAGGAAAGCAACACAGCAGATTCCTCAGAGAGGTTTCTAAAAGCATCAAGATGAAATTCTATCACGGCATTGAGAGCTAAGATTATGCAAGTATAAACCAAAGTTTGAAGTCAGGCATACGCAAATCTAAGTACTGGTTGGTTTCTTAGTCAGCCAGGTATTTATACTGTATTTAGCACTTAATCAACTTATCTTTGTTATAGTAACAATTATCATTCACATTATGTCCTTTTCCAGAAAGCTATGGAGAAAAATATTCATATTTTTGAAATGGTGTGGGGATGGAGAGAATTTTACTAAAGCAATTAAAACTTTTATCAAAATTCTGAACAACAATGGTTGAATTTAAAGAGGATCCCCACAATATTAAAACAATTAAAAGGAAAAATATCAATTAACCTCTTGTGAATCCTATTGTCAAACTAAGCTGACTGCATACAGAAATGGATAGCATCGAGTTCAGATTGGGTAACTCATTGGCTCCAATACCGTTTAATATGATCCTTCATTATCATATATGGGTCCCTTCCACAAAAATAGAGCTTTCTACAGAGAAGCCTTCCAATTTCTATTTCTTTTATTGGCTGGAAAGCAGCCAATGAATTTGAGAGCAGCAAATATTCCAACTGGGTCAACAATGAATCGCTCTCCTCCTGCTCATTACCTCATCATGCCTTCCCAACAGATCAGACAGCCTCTACATTCCATTATTAGTGACTCACCTTATGCTGGGCAAGCTGCATTTTAATTTTGTCTGGATCGTTTGCAATTTCCAATTCCGCATCCAAAGTCCTTTCTGAATCATCCAACCATTCAGTAAGTTTGATCCAAGCTTCATGGAACTGCAGAGAAATAAGAGGCTTGCTTGTGTTTTTTTCCAGTGATAAGATTATTAATAAACATTTAGTCTCGAGATATTAAATATGAAAAATAATCAAAACCAAGGACTTAAAAATGGGACCGCACAATATATTGAAAACAACGGCTCGTTTTTCTTCAAGCAGCCTTTTTAATTTGCAAAATTATTTCACAATACATATTTGTTCTTGCTTACTCTAATTCTTCCAGTAAGGCTGATATAATGCCAGTGTCACTGATGGATAATTAATGCTTTTAATGATGCACGAATGCATATGAATAAATCTTGCTATCTCTAATGTGAATTTGAAAAGTATTTTCAACTACTATTTCATTGAGTTGAATGCACAGATGATAATGTCAGGCCTCAGGTAAAGTCAGCGGTACAATGAGTCGTAGAATCAGAGAGCTGGAAATGATAGTTTAAACCAAGTAATTCTGCCAGTATCTCTTCAGCTATCATATGAACAGATTGATAAAGACAGACCACTGTTTATCTAGTTTGGGCTTAGGGGAAAATGAAAAGGAAAAAGAAGGGCCTTCTAGTTATTCAATATCTTTCAGAGAAGCTGTGCATGTGCCTTCTGGTCAGAAAATGGGAGGTGATGGCAGAAACCTGTTAATTATATGGGAATATGCCTATCTGCAAAAACAACAGCAACAAAACAAGAAAAATAGCAATAGCAATAGCAGTTAGACTTATATACCACTTCATAGGGCTTTCAGCTCTCTCTAAGCGGTTTACAGCATATCAGTAGTCAGCATATCGCCCCCACAGTCTGGGTCCTCATTTCACCCACCTCGGAAGGATGGAAGGTTGAGTCAACCTTGAGCCGGTGAGATTAGAACCGCTGAATTGCAGATAGCAGTCAGCTGAAGTGGCCTGCAGTACTGCACCCTAACCACTGCGCCACCCTAAGGAATGTTTTTTTCATAATTGCTCCATCATTTGCCCGCAGTTACTAATATTTCTCAAAAACAGTTATCCCTATCAATTTCACTACACGAAGACATTTCTACTTATCTCTTTAAAAATAACCCAACTGACCATTAATGAAACACTTGAATTTTGTCTGATTGTTGCGGCCATCCATGCCTTAGCTCCCCTTACATGCATTCATCAGAAACCATGCAGAATTAGCACTACCTCCCTCCCTTCCCTTTCAGGCTCTCGTGGAGGTTAGAATTAAAAATCTCAGCGTAACAATTTAAACCTCATTTCAGATTACGAACAAGTTGAGAAAGCTAGTTAAGTTTACATACATAATCCCGGGGACAAAGTTGTGCGTTGATTTGAGATATGGACTTTAAAACTGAGATGGCGCACTGCCGTGTTACCTGTTTGGCCCGCTTCCTTGCGTCATCCAAGGCTCTTCCCCTTTCGACTAAACGCTGGACCACTTTTTCCCACCTGCCTTGGACACTAATGAGGAGATTCTTAATGAGGACCACATCCTGTTTCTGGCTGAAGTACTTCAAATGAGTTCCAGTTTTGTCCAGCTGGATAACCTGGTCGCGATGAGCATTTACTTCATTGGCAAAGACCTTCCAAAGGAAAAAAGGTAACACTGAAATTTGAAAAAATATCTAGAAAGGTAAAGCTGCCTATGGTATTGGCCAGTGGTGGGTTTCAAAAATTTTTCGAACCTATTCTGTGGGTGTGGCCTCCTTTTGGGGAGTGGCTTGCTGGCCATGTGACCTGTGGGAGTGGCTTGCCGGCCATGTGTTCTCTCTCTCTCTCTCTCTCTCCTTCCTTTTGTTTCTCTGTCCCTTTTTCCTTTTTTATTTCATCTCTCTCTCACTTTTTCTTCCTTTTCTTTTTTTCTTTCTTTCTTTCTTCCTTTCTTTCTCTTTCTCTCTCTGTGTGAGTCTGTGTGTGTGTGTTTGTGTGTTTGTGTGGTGGGCTTCAAAAAAATTTCGAACCTATTCTGTGGGTGTGGCCTCCTTTTTGGGAGTGGCTTGCTGGCCACGTGACCTGGTGGGAGTGGCTTGCCGGCCATGTTCTCTCTCTCTCTCTCTCTCCTTCCTTTTGTTTCTCTGTCCCTTTTTCCTTTTTTATTTCATATCTCTCTCACTTTTTCTTCCTTTTCTTTCTTTCTTTCTTTCTTTCTTTCTTTCTTTCTTCCTTTCTTTCTCTTTCTCTCTCTGTGTGAGTCTCTCTGTGTCTGTGTGTGGTGGGCTTCAAAAATTTTTGGAATCTCTTCTGTAGGTGTGGCCTGCTTTCCGGGTTCACTGGTGGAACCTCTTCTAACCGGTTCGGTAGATTTGACGAACCGGTTCTACCAAATAGGTGCGAACTGGTAGGAACCCACCTCTGGTATGGGCAGAGAAAATGGATACTTGAGAGACCGCCTTCTGCCAATTACCTCCCTGCGACCAATTAGATCTCACAGATTGGGCCTCCTCCGTATTCCATCGTACCCTCACCACCGTCCAGGCCTTCCGCACAGCCCTCAAGAACTGGCTAGCCCGTCAGGCCTGGGGATAAGGATAGCCGCCCCTCCCGAATGATGAATGTATGTTGCTTATTACTTTTATTATATGTGTCTACGTCATTGTTTGTGTTCCCCCTCCCTGATTTTATGTGAGCCGCCCTGAGTCCCCTCAGGGAAAAGGGCGGCCTACAAATGTTAATAAACATCTCAAACATCTCAAACATGATGTTACTTAAACCAATCTTCAGAAGCTATATGTTGCTGAGCTAACTTATGTACAATTCAGCCCAATGCATCTAAGGGTGGAAAGTTATGATTCTGCTCCTTTGTTTCCTACCTTGTGTTCATCAATCTGAAAAAGGACAGTGTCTAAAATCAGACTCGGCCGAGAAGCCATCGTCAAAGTTTGCTCAGCTTGAGTAAGCCAGTTGATAAAATCCTGTAGCGAATTGTGGAACTCCACTGCCAGACTGAGAGCTTCTTCCAGCTTGATCTGTAAGAACACAACATAATTAACCACAGTGGAAGCTTTACAGAATAGTAAATCATGTAATGGTTGAATATAATTTGGAGGAGACCCGTTGCTGTTGGCTTTTCCCCCTAATATTTTTTTCTAAGCTAATGCGAACACGTATTTTGTTCTAAAACAGTATCTAGATAACAATATTGCAACACAACAGTTAAGCAAAAGAAGAAAAGAAAAAAAAATGGGGATTGAGCAAAAAAGAAAGAATCCCATGTGACATACTGACTTCTTAAAACAAAAACAATATCACCATTGTAATAGCAATAGCAGTTAGACTTATATACCGCTTCATAGGGCTTTCAGCCCTCTCTAAGCGGTTTACAGAGTCAGCATATTGCCCCCAACAACAATCCGGGTCCTCATTTTACCAACCTCGGAAGGATGGAAGGCTGAGTCAACCCTGAGCCGGTGAGATTTGAACAGCCGAACTGCAGTCAGCTGAAGTAGCCTGCAGTGCTGCATTTAACCACTGCACCACTTCGGTCAATGGTCAATGTATGGTCAATGTTAAGACCAAGAAGCATTTAGACAGAAATTCTGAAACACAGAATGTTATCTTACTTGCACAAATAGGGACCTTGTGCTTAGTACACTATGAAGGATGTCAAGAATGGCTCAGAAAACCATTGGGTGAAGTTAACATTATGATTTAGCACATGTCACAAATGACAGAAGAACTTATAAACCAGAGTAGCTTATCTTTAAAAAGGTTTCACTGATATCTTGCCCTCCAAATAAATTGTGGCTCCTAGTATTCATAAAAGAAATCTGCCTATAATCACAGTAACTCCAAATTTAAGAAGTGACAGAACATGCGAGGAAGTGAAAAAGGGACCACCCAGACATGACTAAGTGCTTATAGCTAAAAGCGTGACCCGACAAAAGCGCGAACGTCATAAGCGCGCCGACAAAACCACGGCGCTAAAAGCATGATGTCAAAAGCGCGTCGACAACAGCGCGCCGATAGAAGCGCGATTTAAGTTAAGGTAAGGTTTAGGGTTAGGTTTAGGGTTAGGTTACAGCGCGCTTCTGTCGGCGCGCTGTTGTCGGCGCGCTTCAGGGCTCATTCGTCGCGCGGTTTTGTCACCGCAGTTTTGTCACCGTGGTTTAGTCAGGTGCGCTTTTGTCGTTCGTGCATTTGTGGTGGAACCGTTAAAAGGGGCATACTGAGCCAGTCTGTTAATTTCTACTACACTAGTCCTCAACTTACAACTATTTGTTTAGTAGCCATTCAAAGTTAAAACGGCACTTATAACTATCACAGCAACATGATTAAAATTCAGATGCTTGGCAACTGGTTCATATTTATGACAACTGCAGTGTCCCAGGGTCATGTGATCAACTTTTGCGACCTTATGACAAGGATATCAATGGGGAAGTCAAATTCGCTTAGCAACTATATTACTAACTTAATAACTGCAGTGATTCACTTAACAATGATAGCAAGGAAAGTTGTAAAATGACTCAAAACTCACTTAACAACTGTTTCCCTTAACGACAGAAATTTTGGGGTCAATTGTGGTCATAAGTCGAGCACTACATGTATATGTCCCAAAAACCCAAACCCAAAGCTCTTCTCCCCCACCCCCCAAATATCTTTGTTTATTCATTCATTCACTTCTGCTTTTTATATTTGTATCTCTATGGCTTCCAGATGAAACGTATAGCCCAAATCAGATTAAATTGTTTAACTGAGAAAATGATGTTTACTTCTACGAAAGCGTATGTTTATCAGTAAGTTGCTCCTGACTCCCTAGACACAACATGGTCTCTTCACTTAATACTCTGAAGAACTGTTATGTTCACAGTGTCAACAATGCTTTAAAAGCATACTGTATATATTTCCAAATGGCAAAATGATGGATTAGGGGACTGTTTATTTCTCAAACCTGTAATCTACAGACGCTAAAGAGACATGTTTATTTTACAGACACTGGACTTACTCCTTACAGTTTACTGATACAGTTATTCTTATGGGCATGGATCTTAGGCATTATTTACTACACAGATTACATGGTTCAATTAACTCCTGCTAAAGAACATCGCAAGCCTCCTACATTGAAAATAATCTAACATTAAGCTTCCTAAATGCGCCGACAAATTTCTCATATTCATTCTACGACATACTTTTCTTTCGTTAAGTTTGGTCTTTACTGATTCCCATTTTTCTTTAAGATTATTTATATCCTGCTCAACATTAGTTTCCATAGACTCTGGGCATTTTGCAAGCATCTGTAGGCCCTTCTGCAACAGACATCTGTATGTTTCCTCCTTAGCTTCAAAGGCAGCACAAAGTTCCTAGACAGGGAGAGAAAATAGGCATGATTTACAATCAAATGCAGATTCTAAACTATTAACCTCCAAAGCAGTTGAAGAGGCTATGGGCTCTGGTTTGGGAGGTTGTGTGAGTTAAGAAATACACATTGTGGCTAATGTGAAACGTTCGCCAGATGTCACAAGTATGTGCCCATAACAGCACACAGAATTGTGTGCATTCTTTAGTCAAAATGAGTCAACGATTTAAAAAAAAAAATAGTCAAATGCATGAGTCCCCTATGTGTTTATAGGCACTCAATTTGCTGTGTGCTTTGAAGAAATATTTGAGCAAATATTTTAATGTTATCTATTAATTAATCTTCAATGTTATTTTTGTGCAACTGGCCTAGCAGAATTCTGGGATCATATGAGACCAAAGACAATTTCATCTGTGGAGTCTTCAACCCATAACAAAAAAAATATATGCATATTCCAAATTCAGAAAAAACTTCATTATTTAGTGATTTTTTTTTCTAGAATAAAAATGTCTTTTGAAGTTGCAAATCATTTCTGCAACTTCAGAGCTGAAGAAGTTTCTTGGATTGGAAGCAAAATGTCTTCAAAGAAAAACCAGACAGTCCAGTTGCCTCTTGAAAGAACCACTTTTGGGAAATTTCTGCAACTGAAAAATAACCCAGGAAAATCTGATCTATTACTCAGATGCAAAGAAAGCAAGAGAGAGGCATTCTCAATCACATCTTTGCATTTCAGACCGAGACTGGAATTTTGGCAAGGCTTACCAAACCACTAACTATAAGTTATGAATATGCAAGTAAAATTGGACCAGGGTATGTTATATTCCAACTCCTGGAGATAGGCATATTTTAATGAGCCTTCAACTCACTGAAAATAAAAGTAATACAACTGTGCTGTCTGGACACAGGGGAAAAAAAAGATTCTATCTTTAAACCTTGGCAACTGGAGCTGGATGAAATCAAGAAATAATAGATGGACAATAAAGTTGAGGGATTAAGACACATAATAGTAAGTTCTCTATTTGGAGAACTTGCAGAAAATTAAGAGTTTGGTATTAAGACAAGTGGAAGAATACAAATTATAAATACAACTTTACAGCAGAGTTCCCATATTTCCTTAAAATTGTTTTTGTCTCTAAACTAATGTGAGGATTGTTCACCTATGGTAATTTTAAAAAAAATAACGCCTTTAGAGTTATTTTCCTCTGCAGAATAGAGTTGTCCATCTATTATTTCTTGATGCCTTTAGAGTTATTTTCCTCTGCAGAATTTGCATTTTTTTTTCATTCCAAACAGCCACAAAGCATTAGTTTTCCAAATTTGGGCCATCTGTACTACTAAGATCCTTACCATATGGGTATTAAGCTGCTCTCTTGCAGTCTCTGGTAAGCCACCAACAGGTTTTGATGCCAAAAGATGACGCTCCGTTTCTGTCAACCATTGTTGTAAGTCTTCAACATCACCATGGAAACCCTGGGCCTAAACAAAATGTCATCGTAACACTTCAGGGTATATTTCATTACCCAGGCATGCAGTATCAGCTAAGACATTGCAAAAGTGGGACACAGTAAATCACAGGATTTTTAAAAGCCTACAAACCTAAAAGGAAAATGCTGTTAAATTAAGAATTCAACTAAACAAAAAAAAACTGTTAAATTTAATTTTTAAAACAAAACAAAAGGTTAAAGCAAAAAAATTATACATAACAGTGAAATGCTCTTGAGTGAGAAGAATAAAAAGGGGAGAAAAAAAACTAGGTAACCTTATACCAATTATATAAAATGTACTTCTGATCATGGATTTACAGTTCAAATCCCAATTTATGACTGGGAATTTCCACTTGGAAGCTAAAAATACACACAGAACAATCTGTCCAGTGGTGGGATTCAAATAATTTAACAACTGGTTCTCTGCCCTAATGACTATCTGGGTAGGCGTGGCTCGGTGGTCATGTGACTGGGTGGGCGTGGCCAACTCAACGTCATTCAAGTCGATAGGCGCTTCGCCTTAGCTGTTATAATGTAATAAGGGTTAACGGGAGAGGCAGTTTCTGTAAGCAGGTCAATAAAGATTAGGCTAGAAACAACACCAGAATGTTTCCTTCCTGCCTTCCTTACAGGATTAGCCCTGTAAAGTGGGGAAAAACAAAAGGAGATTTCTTCCAACAACCGGTTCTTCAAACTACTTAGAAAGTTACCAACTGGTTCTCCTGAATAGGTGCGAACTGGCTGAATCCCACCACTGAATTTGTCCAATTTAAGATTCCTAATTAGTTATTTCAAGCTATTAGTAATTCATATTAAAAAAAACTAGGTTCCAATGTTTTTCTATTGAAGAGATAGCAAAGTGTAAGGACAATTTTAAAGTACCTACCTTTGGCTTCAATAGGCCCAAATTCTACTCAATACACCTGGGTGGTCTTTTACACTTCTCATACATACCTGGATCAAAGCGCTGTCTAGCTGCTGTTTCCTTTTTTCTGTTTTCTCCAAGACATTTTCCCATCGTTGATTCAGAAGCTCAAGTTTGCTTTGCAGATTACTAGCTTCTTCCACAGCACTTGACTGAATCAAATCATTTCCTGCTTTTTTAACTGTTTCCACAGTAGACTGGTGAGCTAAGACATCATTTTGCAACACCTGAAGGAACAAAAACATGTAATTCCTTTCTGTTCTCTAAATCACTCGTTTCATTCAGTTGCCTCTGTAATAACATCATTTCAATAAAACCAAATTGGTGATATTTACAAAATAGTACAAATTAGGCTTGCATAATTGAGTGAATTCCTTTGAGATATAAAAGAACCCACTTCGACTAACAATTCTTGCTTATTTGGGATATTCTAGAGCAGTTGGAGCATTCTGGAAGTTGAGGTCCACACATCTTAAAGTTGCCAAAGTTGAGAAACACTGCTGTAGTGAGGCAATAGCAATAGCACTTAGACTTATACACCATTTCATAGTGCTTTACAGCCTTCTCTAAGCAGTTTTACAGAGCCAGCCGCCAACAATCTGGGTCCTCATTTTACTGACCTTGGAAGGATGGATGCCCGAGTCAACTTTGAGCCAGTCAGGATTGAACTCCAGTTTATGAGCAGAGTTACCTTGCAATACTCCATTCTAACCACTACACCATCATGGTTCTGTCAAATCAGCATACTTTTTATTGGTTCATTTAATGTACCTCAAGGAGACAGCATATTGTTTATACTGCGGTTCTTGATACAGGGATGAAATGTGAGGGTTCTCTTAAATACAAGCTAAAATCCACAAATCCCAAATATTATTTATTATTATTTGTTTTAGTTATATGACTTTAACCCTATGAATTAGGGGAGAGAGAGGGAGAGGAAGAGGGAGTGAGAGAGAGAGGGAGAGAAAGACACTTGAAAAGACAATACTACATTTATGGTTGACTAGAGATCCCTTTTAGACTTTTTGTATAAAATGGGGAAAATGCAATTGTGACTTGTGGTTTTAATGATTTTAAAAAAGTATAATTGAAAAAAATGAGCTTGGAGTCACCTAACCTATACCCTGAGGAGAAGAAATTATTTTTCCTGCACACAAGCAGAAAAATCTTTTGCAATATAACTGTGTTCCGTATATTTATTATTTTACATATTTTTGCTGCATGCCATCCAGAGTCATTTTTGTGAGATGAGTGGTCATATGAATTTGATAGATAAATAAAATAAAGCAAAAGAGAAGACTCAAGAAAATAGACATGCAGGAAGTCAGTGCTATAAGAAAAGGGGCTTGGGGGGTCAGTCTTCAATTAGGAAACAAATTTTCAAGCCTTGAACCTGAATTCCTGAATATGTGTTCCTTCTGGTTTCCTGACTGATTGTGGATTTTGAACATGATTAACTAGGCTCTCATTTTTTTTGGATTTGTCTGCACAGGAGTTTGGCTTCCGAAATATGCTTGCTTTTTCCTGAGTTCTGCTTTCATGCACTCTGTTGAGGTTTGAGACCCCCATAAAGACCATTTTTTTCAAAACCTGACCTATTTCAACTGTTAATATGGAGCAGTTATTTCCATTCAGTCATCATATCTAACAACGAAGCCCAGAAATTCCAGTTACGTACATGATGTTTGGCCAGCTCAATTTCAATAGCTTTGGGGTCACCCCCCACTGGCCTCTGTTCATTCAGCAGGTCTTCAGTATGTGTCAGCCATGTCAGCAACTCGTCCAGCGCATGCTGGAACTGCCCCAAAGCTAATAAAGCACCTTCCAGTTTATGCTGTTCAAAAACAAGAGTATAAAAAATTGAAATCATGACACAAATGGCTAAATCCTCAATCATTTCAACGTGTGTGGAAAACTCATATGAACACCTACAAGTGCCATCCGAAATTTATTTTATATATAAAATACAATCTGAGAACCAGATTAGACAAGAGCATTTAATGCTAGTAACATATTTTATTCTAATTATTTAAGAATTCTTGAGTGGTTTACCTTATTTACCCCATGAGAGGTTAATGTAAAAGTTAGTGACTTTACAACTTCATTATAGATTGGGAGTTACATCTTAATAAAATCAAAGTCTCAGAATATGCTCACTGTGAACCTCGCGTCTTGTGTATTAATTAATTTTATTTAGAAAATTTATATTGCCGCCCATTCACACATGGCGACTCACGGCGGCTTACGAAAATAAGTGAATAAGCCTTGGAGTCTTTTTTCATTGGGGGTGTTACTTGGAACCCTGACTGATGCAGTATCTTGTTTTCTCATTTTTAAAAATTATATTAGTGAACCATAATAAATAATATAACATGATTTAGAGTACAAAACATGGCTTTTAAAACAATTTAACCATAAAGAGGGGAAAAAGAACTAGGAAAAAGAAAACTAGTAAGAAATCTATTACTATTAATCTACTGGTGGGAAACATAGCAAGTTCAGGAATGTGCTGGAGATATTAATGTTTGTTGTGCCATTTCTTTTCAACTTGTTATATATTGTTTAAAAATTCTTAAAACTGGTTATCACCTTTAAAGCCCTACATGGCCTAGGACCTGGATATCTGCGAGACCGCCTCCTGCCACATACCTCCCAACGGCCGATAAGAACTCACAGGCTGGGCCTCCTCCGGGTGCCGTCGACTGTACAATGCCGGCTGGCGGCCCCTCGGGGGAGGGCCTTCTCTGTAGCTGCTCCGGCCCTGTGGAACGATCTACCCGCAGAGATCCAGACCCTTCCTACTCTCTCGGCCTTCCAAAAAGTCACCAAAACCTGGCTGTTCCTGCAGGCCTGGGGCTGTTGACCCATGAATGAGGTCCAGCCCCTATCTAAGTCGAGTGTATGGTGTGTTCCTTTTAAATCTGTTCTTGTCCTTTCCCTATTTTTTATTTTTTGTTTTATTCTTGTATTTGTAAGCCGCCCGGAGTCCTACGGGATTGGGCGGCATATAAATTTATTAAATTACGAATTACGAATAAAAGAAATAGAATGACTAAACCTATATCTGATCAATATTTAATACACATAATTAATTACACTCCATTATGTATTAGTTACAACAAATGATATGATTGCATTTGAAATTCAGAGATCTTCATGCCATATTATTTAGTTCAAATATTCCATTACAATTTCAGAAGATATTCTGCTAGATAGAGTCGAGTAAACTTTCAGCCAAACCTAATTTACCTGGCGGCTAATGATTTTATCCTCTAGGCATTCCCATAACAACCTGAGTTCACACAAAGGATCTTGAACAGTATGCTTCTCATTTTCCTCTGTGACTTTCTTCAACAACAGTTCGGCCTGATGGTTCAGCCGCTCCATTTCTATTTGCTGTTGGTAGGCTTCTTTTTTAAATTGCTGCAGAAATTCAAGAAGAGAAACATCAAAGGGGAATGAGGCCACCTTGGCCTTATTCGTTTATTGTGAAATTTAGTGTCAAGACTTTCGCAGGTTTCTGCTTATGGAAAACTTATTTTTTAGCAAAAAGCACAAAAGGAACCCAACGTCTCTAAAAGAGAAATTGCTGTAAAATGTTGAAGATCTTTTCTTCTTCCTAGGGGGAAGAAGATCTTTCTGGGAACAGGATGCAATCTATAGAACTTTCTAACACAGTATTCTTCATAAATTCGACAATTAAAGCACACCTTTTCTTCCTGAAGTATAAATGGACAGCATACTTCCATCATTCTTATGTTTGAAATGTTTCACACTCAATTTAGTCTATAAAGACTTTGAAGTCTTTAAAAGCTTCCTCAAAGTGAAGGTAATGTTGATAGAGCTGTGCCCTGGAAATGACTGAACCCAATTACACCTGGTGCAGAGACCCATCCCCAGAAGAAATTAACTGAAGAGAGGGAAACCATAGCAATATATCACACACGAGTCTCTCTCTCTCTCACACACACACCACCTCATCTGTGACTGAACAGTTTTGACCCCTGGGTAACTTACGACACAAAGCTTTGACAAGTCCAAAACTCTGTAACTCTTCACCTTCTTTCTGTCTGAAATAGAATCGAAGTCAATACAATACAATAGCAGAGTTGGAAGGGACCTTGGAGGTCTTCTAGTCCAACCCCCTGCCTAGGCAGGAAAGCCTATACCGTTCCAGACAAATGGCTATCCAACATCTTCTTAAAGACTTCCAGTGTTGGGGAATTCACAACTTCTGGAGACAAGCAGTTACACTGATTAATTGTTCTAACTGTCAGGAAATTTCTCCTCAGTTGTAAGTTGCTTCTCTCCTTGATTAGTTTCCACCCATTGCTTCTTGTTCTACCCTCAGGTGCCTTGGATAATAGTTTGACTCTCTCTTCTTTGTGGAAACCCCTGAGATATTGGAACACTGCTATCATGTCTCCCCTAGTCCTTCTTTTAATTAAACTAGACATACCCAGTTCCTGCAACCATTCTTCATATGTTTTAGTCTCCAGTCCCCTAATCATCTTCGTTGCTCTTCTCTGCACTCTTTCTAGAGTCTCTACATCGTTTCTACATCGTGGCGACCAAAACTGGATGCAGTATTCCAAGTGTGGCCTTACCAAGTCATTATAAAGTGGTATCAATCCTTCACGTGATCTTGATTCTCTCCCTCTGTTTATGCAGCTTAGAATTGTGTTGGCTTTTTTGGCAGCTGCCGCACACGGCTGGCTCATATTTAAATGATTGTCCATTTAAATGGTAGTTGATGGCTACCATGTGGACATATTCATTTGTATCCTATTTTTTTTTTAAAAAAAACCTGCTCCTATTTTTTTAACGAAAGCATATGAAAGGAGGATGTAAAATAAATCAGAGAACTTTTTTCTAGATGCATAGTTTGAGGGGGGGAGAGAAGAGAATAACACATAGCCTACTTTTTGTATTGCATTTCAACTTTTAGGGATTTATAAGCCATTATGTTCCCATATTATTAAAAGCCATTGCTTCAAAGCGCTAAAGTCCTTTTTAATAAATTTTATTAGAACAAACTAAGAACAGACACATATCATATAACACAATTTGATCTAGATGTACAGGGGTAAAGCAGTTTTTTTCCAAAGCCCCACGTGGGAAGGATGCCATTAGGTACTGTTTTCCGTTCCAACAAAGCTTATGATACAGTGGACTTCTCCCACCTTCCACCCAGTCCTTTGACAAGCATTAAAAAAATCTTGGTTTTTGTGGCTCCAACTGTCTCTCTGCTAAAGATATTGAGAGGTGCATCTGGGTGACTTACGCAGTGATTACAAAAGAATTAAAGCAGAGGCACGCAGAAATGTTTCACATTCTGCTAAGCCAGGGTGATGTATCACTATAATTGTCTGACTCAATCCCTAATGATTTCTTAATCCTGGCTTTCAATTCTAATAGAAATGCTGGAATCCTAAATTTTCAGTGTCAAACCACTGTAAAAGCTCGCTTGGCGGATGGTTTCCTGTTTATTTTTACAACTTGTCCACCTCAGCTTTGTACAGGCAAAAAAACAAGAGTTAAGACTGGATCATCTAGTGCTGCAAAACAGGATATCCCACATTATCTCTGCTTCCTGCGTAAAATGCACAATTAAGTATCCAGGTATTATGACGAGAATGAGTCATCTTTTCATTCTAAGCCATCTTCTGGAATTCACTGGGGTTTTCTGTTTCAAATACCAGAAGGCTGGAAAGGGAATGAATTCTGAAAATTTAAGAATAATCCATGGTATCCAAAATTAAGGAGCTTGCCCATACTTTAAAGGGGAAACAGATTGCTTAAGAAAACAAGGCAGTTAGTAGAAATAACCTTGTTTATTAAAAAAATACCCCTCACAATTATCTTTCGCAAAAAAAAAGAATTTCATTTTATGTTATACTCACAAGACATGAAGGAATTCCATTTATACACAGTGCAAAGAACTTGCAAAATACTATCCCCTCACAAAGAAGATTTAAAAGAAAAAGTTCATACCTTCAGCTCTTCTGTTTGCTGTTTTACTGTTTCCAGCTCTGTTCCAACTGGTGACATGGAAGTTAATTTGCTACCAGCAATATCCACCCAGTCAAACATAGCCTGTTAAAATAATATAATTAAAACAACAGGGCAAATAATGATGTAGCACATTGACAATGAGCTGTGTTTATAGAGAATACTCTTTGCTACGTTAGAAGAACTGCAAGAATTCGTACATCTATACTTTTATTTTCCTCATATTGTACATTTCGCCGTTTCTTTCGAAATTCTGATTTGACTTTATACGTAATGACATCATGACACATTCTTCCCCCACCCCCATCCCAGTTGCTCTGAAGTTTAGAGAATATTCTGAAGTGGTTTTAGGATTTAGAAGGGGAAGTCCTGTCTCCTCTAACACAGGATATATAGCCTTTTGGTCTAGAACAGAAGAGCTTCCTCTGACAGCTGCCAATTCATTTACTGGGATCTTGAATGTCTTCAATGACCTTTGAAGGAAGTTCAGAGCTGGACATCAGGTCATGAGCATTGGTGTGTGTGTGTGTGTGTGTGTGTGAGGGAGGGAATGAGGGAGGGAGGGAGGGAGGGAGAGGGGGGGAGAAAGAGAATGAATAGACAAGATAGAATGGCAATGGCAATGGCAGTTAGACTTATATACCACTTCATAGGGCTTTCAGCCCTCTCTAAGCAGTTTACAGAGTCAGCATATCGCCCCCAAAGTCTGGGTCCTCATTTCACCCACCTTGGAAGGATGGAAGGCTGAGTCGACCTTGAGCCGGTGAGATTTGAACCGCCGAACTGCAACTAGCAGTCAGCTGAAGTGGCCTGCAGTACTGCACCCTAACCACTGCGCCACCTCGGCTCTTAGAAGTCCTGTCTCTGTTGTGTGTGCAAATTGGACCTGCATCATGATGGTGTATTCGCCATTTTGAATCTGCCACAGGTGCCAAAATATCTCTATGTAACTTCAATCAAGATGTCCTCGGTCATCTCTAAGAACTTGCCGATATGGAATCTTCCACCTATAGATGCCACAGACCTAACACTGATGCGATCCAGGGGTGGTATTCACTTACTTTTCCTACCGGTTCACAAAAGTGAGTGCGCGCGCTCCGCCTTCCGTGGATGCGGTTTGCCTAAAAAAAGGACCTAAATGGGGTGCCGTAGAGCCAGGGCGGGTGGACGGAACCACCCACAATTTCAGGAGAACCGGTCAGAAATGGCAGAATACCGCCTGTGATGCTGTCCTTCTTCAACACCAAAATGTAGTGAGGCTTCCTTTAACTTTGGGAAGCTGAGCCGTTAACTTTCAGCTCGGTTCTAACTCTACAGGAAACACCAGGAATGCATTTCCTTTGGTGCTGCAGTGATGGGTAGCTTCCCACTCATGGGAGCTTCTTCCTGGTTGAAGTAAAGGCGCCATTAGACTTAGGCTACTTCCCCGCCACCTTCGGCACTGTTTGGAGGGGGTGGGCTTTGCAGCTTTTGCCGTTTGTGCCGGGAAAAATAACGCTGGGGATGGGGCATGGGCACAAGCCCCTTTTTCCATCCTTTAATGGAAACCGCCTCCTGCCAATTACCTCCCAAAGACCGATTAGATCGCACAGACTAGGCCTTGTCCGGATTCCATCTGCCAGCCAATGTCGGCTGGCGACACCCCGGGGGAGGTCCTTCTCTGTTGCAGCTCCAGCCCTCTGGAACGAGCTCCCCGTCAAGATCCGGACCCTCACTACCCTTCCGGCCTTCCGCAAAGCAACTAAGACCTGGCTGTTCCGGCAGGCCTGGGGCTGTTGAGTTGTCCAGCCCCACTTCAGGTTTGTGACTGTTGTGTAATTTTAAACTGTTGTTGTTGTTTTTTATATATCCCCCCTCCCTTTTATTGTAAGCCGCCCTGAGTCTCTTTTGAGAGTGGGCGGCATACAAAATTTAATAAATAAAATAAATAAATAAATAAATTTCTCAAAGAGGGCACGGTCCAGAGGATGGGGGCTGTGACAGAGAAGGCACACTTCCTCAGCCCTACAAGATGACAATATTCTTGTCATCTAACAGACCCGTTAGATCGCACAGGGTCGGCCTCCTCCGGGTTCCGTCCACCAGCCAATGCCATCTGGCTACCACCCGGGGGAGGGCCTTCTCTGTTGCAGCTCCGGCCCTTTGGAATGAACTCCCCGCGGAGATTCGGACCCTCACCTCTCTCCAGGCCTTCCGGAAAGCCGTCAAAACCTGGCTGTGCCGGCAGGCCTGGGGTTGATGAGTTCCCCTCCCCTCTCGACCTGTATGGCTGTATGACTCTTGTGTATTTTAATTACGTGTATTGTGTTTGTATCCCCTTTTCCCCTGTTGAGTTGTTCGCCGCCCTGAGTCCCTCCCGGAGAAGGGCAGCATACAAATAAATTAAATCTGAATCTGAATCTGAATATTTAATAAAAGAAACTGACTTCAAATCAGTACTTAGTGGCCTAATCACTTAGTCTACTAAGATTAATGGGACCTGTTCAGATAATAGGTACAAAGTCGCCGTTTAGAGTAAAATACTTCTAACGATTGGAAAATTTTGGCATCGATAATATGCATTATCTGTCATAGATGGATAATGTCTATGAGCCAAAGTGGTGAAGCAGAGATTTCACTTGGAATTGTAAAAGACCCAGTTATGTTAAAACCTATGATGTGCTGAGCAGGTGATATGTAGTAAGACCAATGAGGTAATACAACAAGGTTTTATAAAGTGTGAGATAATGTTCACTGGGTGAAACCCAACCTTCTACCATTATAGACGTCACAAATAACTATGAATAGTTTGAACTTCAATCCAATGAAATTTGTTCAAATCCAAATGCACTATAAAAAATTTCAGAAGAAAAAACTATTTGGAACTGCCGAATAGATTTTATAGGTTTAATTTATTGATATATATTAAAAAGGGGCATTTAATGTGGAAATTGCACAACAACGAGGCTGACAAAAGAGATTTAACATTTAATCTTTTTCCATACTTTAACCACTTACCCTTTTCAAAGGCTTTGCTTGAAAAATCTACAGAGAAATCAAGTATCCTAACCAAAAGTCAGGTGAACTCTGATTGCAACTGAATAGATAGTCCTCAACATGACCTTAGCTTAATGATAATTCAAAGTTACATCAGCATCAGAATTTGTGACATACCACCTGTCCTCAAAGTTATGACCACTGCGCCACACCCAGAGTCATGTGATCAAATTTGGACACTTGCCCAACTGGCTCGCATTTACAATGACTGCTGTGTCTGATGGTCACGTGATTACAAGTTACACCTTTCCCAGCCAGATTCTGACAAGCCAAATCAATTGGCGAAACCAAATTCATTTAATGACTGTAGCGATTCGCTTAATGACCATGGTAAAAATGGTTGTAAAAGCGTGTAAAGTCATGTGTTGATGCTTCAAGTTCACGCCGCTTAGCAACAGAAATTCCAAACCCAGTTGAAGTTGTAGGTTGGACACTACTTGTACATACTTTCAATAAAGTAATCCTTGACTTATAACCATTCATTCAGTCAAAGTAATGTTGCAGGGGGGGGAGGGTTTATGACATGTGCATGAAATTATGTTTATTGCAGTGCCCCAGCATGATCAAAATTTTGGCATTTTGTAGCACACACACACACACACACACACTTATACTACTGAGGAGCTTCCCAGGGGTGAAATTCAGCAGGTTCCGGAGAACCGGTAGAGGAAATTTTGAGTAGTTCGGAGAACCGGCAAATACCAATTCTGGATAGTGGGGAGTGGGGAGGGAATGGAGATTCTGCAGTATCCTTGCACCGCCACGCCCACCAAGCCACACCCACAGAACCGGTAGCAAAAAAAATTGAATTTCACCACTGGTGCTTCCACTCCCCCCACCCGCCTGTCTCCTCCCCCATCTCTGCTGTTTTGGATATCCTTCACATTGCCTTGTGAGGCCATAAGCAGCCACAGAACCATATAGTTCAATGGCTGCCTGCCACAACCCAGGAAGTCTCACTTAAGTGCCAGCAAATATTCATTTGCCCAGCTATCTTCTCTCCCCAGCCCCATGCGGCTTCAGCCTGGCCCAGCAAGCAAGCCGGCGAGCATTCCTTCACTTCCAACCAAACACCAGGAAGCATTCCTTCATCCAGCTGCCTTCTTTCCCAGTTCCCCTTGTCACCTTTTGCGCCTACTGTCTCACTGCCTTTGTTGTCTCTTCTGGGACCCAGCTTCTATGGCAAAAGTTTCCTGCCCGCTGCCCTGCATTGTGCAGTCTTCGGGAACGGAACACTTTGCTATGGCCAACTCATTGTGGCCGTCTTGCCACAACCATTTCCCCATGAGACAATTTTGCCACAGACAATTCCACATGGGATAACTCAGTGCAATAAATGTTATCTGCCACTGTCTCTTCAACATTATTTCTGTTTTTGTTGTTGTTGTTAAGCTGTCCTAGACCCCTTTGGAAAGGTTTTTGGATTAGGGACAGGCCAAGACTTCTGAAGACAATGTAATTTGAGCTACCTTGGAAAAGTGGGGGGGGGGGAGTTTGAGATGATTCCCAAAGACAGCACAACACTTCAAATTTTCTCCTCAACCCCCATCACTTACAAAAAAAAGACAGATGCTAAAAAAAAAATAGTCTATTACTTCTCTGATCAGAAGTACTTTTGTCAAATCACAAAACATGCACAACCCCATGTTTATAAATTGCAAGAAATAATTAGGTGATTATCAAAACATTTCATGATCCCTAATTGGTAGTTTCATTTTTAAGAAACACCCTTCTAAATATTAAAGATTATAAACAAACTTAATTAAAAATTATACCTGCAGTCCATCTTGATACTGAACAGCAGCCTGCATAGCTTCTCCAAGCTTGTCAACACGCTCCTTCCATGTTTTATTTAAACCATCCCAAATGGAATTTAGCTACAATTTAATTGGTGAATAAAATTAAAAGAACAAGAGTATTTACGTCTTTAAAAATATATATTAAAAACATTGATTACAATGCAAACAATAGTCTAAGTCTCCCTAAATTTGCAAGGAGGGGGAGAGTAATTATTAGTTACTAAATTTAATGTGATTTCCAATTAAGATTAGAATTTCTTTCTATTCAATTCCATTGAATTCTATTCAAACTTTAGGACTGCAGTGGCTTTATTTTGTTTAATAGAAGAACATATGTTGAAAATATACAGTTCAATTAGTAGAACTAAAAAAAAAATCTGAGATCACAGACAATAGCAATAGCAGTTAGACTTATATACCGCTTCATAGGGCTTTCAGCCCTCTCTAAGCGGTTTACAGAGTCAGCATATCGCCCCCAACAATCCGGGTCCTCATTTCACCCACCTCGGAAGGATGGAAGGCTGAGTCAACCTTGAGCCGGTGAGATTTGAACCGCCGAACTGCAGATAGAAGTCAGCTGAAGTGGCCTGCAGTGCTGCACTCTAACCACTGCGCCACCTCAGCTCAATACCAGACAATTGGTATTGAAAATTCTGTAGAACTAAATCAGTGTCTGTCTCAATATAAGCCATGCTCTCCCAAAATTAGAGGTTTCTAGTCCCTTCAGAGAAACATCAAGCATCAAACATTTACATGATCAGTACCTCATCTATACTTTTCTTGACTAATGGTTTCTCAGGTTCACCACATGCAGCTATGAGTTCAGAGCCAAGATTCACAACAGCATCAAGTTCTTCTTGTAACCCGTCTATCTCTTCTTTGATGGACTAAGTGAGGAAAAAAAACCCACATGATTTTGCAAACTATCATACTAATATTTAGGAAAAGCACATTAGCTTTAAGGACAAATATGGCTTACTTCCTAGGGGGATTTAAAGAGCACAACATATTATCTATGTTTAATAATTATAATAATTAAACTTGTATGTTGCCTGAAGAACTCTGATCTCTTCTCCCAACTCGATAGGAAGTTAATGCAGAAGCACTTTAGTATTCCTCGTCTTTCAGAGAATTAATATTAAAAATACCGTACATCCCTCATAATTCTTAGAAAATAAGTGAATACTAGCATCCCTTTCAAAATATGTTTCTCATAGGTCACATTTCTTAAGCTTTAACACATCATGATAGCATAATCTATAGGAAAAGTCTTGGTGGCACATGTTTTTCCAAAGGAACACAAGCCATTGTGATGGGATGTCTATTTCTAGGACTGAAAAAATACAATACTACTTGGACTCCTTGAAATTTTGTTTTTCTTCAAGCTAGCTTACAGTCCTAGGATTCTATAGAGGGCAACAAAGTATTATCTAGGTCCAGGCCAGAGGTGGGTTCCTACCAGTTCACACCTATTCGGTAGAACCGGTTCGTCAAATCTACCGAACCGGTTAGAAGAGGTTCCACCAGTGGACCCGGAAAGCAGGCCACACCTACAGAAGAGGTTCCAAAATTGTTTGAAACCCACCACTGGTCCTTGGATATGATTATGCTACACTATCATGCTCATATTTATAAAACTCAGTGCCTCTGTGAGACGTGAGGATGACTACTGCGTTTGTGGTGCAATCAGAACATTGCGTGTGTTGAAGTTGTTTTAACGCAAACCAAAGATGCCTTTTAAAAAACAAGTTGACATCCTATTCTTATGCATGCCAGTGCTGTGTGTGAGGTAATTTAAGGTGGTTCTGACAAGTGTCGTCGGCATCTTCATATCCGGTCACGTGGGTGGCAAGCCACTCCCATCTGGTCACATGGGCGGCAAAGCCACTCCCACAAAGGAGGCCACACCCACAGAGTAGGTTCGAACAATTTTTGAAACCCACCACTGGCCCAGGCCTACTTAGCTTTTCGACTAAGGGAGAGGAGGGAGAGGAGAAGAGTGGGGAGAAGAGAGTGTAACCTTGATACCATTGTGTTAGGATATCAAGTGCTAATCTACATCTTAATATTCATGGATGGTGAAGTCTTCTGAAATGTGCATACCGATAGAAACCTCTTTAGAAGTATCCTACAAGGATTTTGATTTGAAGGAGGAATATGGTACTTAATGCACTTTTTTCCAGGCAATGGGCATAGAATCACATCCTTTAGATAGTCTAAGTATTTTATTTACCTCTGCTGCTTCATGTTGTTGCTTCACCACTGAAGGATCAATGCCTGCTCCTTCTAGTTCTCTGATAAAATCTTGAGTATCTTTGATAGTGGCTATGAGAGCCATATGATCACACCAGAACTTATCTGCTAATTCCATGACATCAAGGAGCTTCGCTTCCCTTTCCTCAGCCAAAGCATGGATATCCTCCCAGATAAAAACCATCTGATCGAGCTTATCTTGAACAACTAGGCAGCAAAAATAACATGAGAGTTACACAGGCAGAGTGGATCGACATGTCCTTGAGAGGAGCTAGTGTAAATTATTTATCATGCATTTATCTTGCAATGTAAATATTATGGGATTGAAAATGTGCTATTAAAAGGGTGAGATAAATAATGGAATATAAAGCAATAAATATACGTACAACTATATATAAAACATGAAACATGCATGCCTTCCTTCAGAAACAGCTAATACAAGATAATTCTCCTGTTGCAGATGTTTACATTTTTCTTTTTAATGCTTCCAACAAAAATAGGGAAGGAGTTAGCAATAGCAGTTAGACTTATATACCGCTTCATAGGGCTTTCAGCCCTCTCTAAGCGGTTTTACAGAGTCGGCATATTGCCCCCACAATCTGGGTCCTCATTTTATCCACCTCGGAAGGATGGAAGGCTGAGTCAACCCTGAACCGGTGAGATTTGAACAGCCGAACTGCAGAACTAGCAGTCAGCTGAAGTGGCCTGCAGTGCTGCATTTAACCACTGCGCCACCTCGGCTCTTTTTAAGTTTAAGTTTCCAATCTGCAACCTCCATTACCTTTAGCAGATATGTCTTTATCAGCGCCTTCTGAACGTGCAATCATTTCTTCTCCGCGCAGCTTGAGAGTTTCATACAGCGGCTGTAGTTTTTCCAAATCTACAGAGACGTTCTTATTTTCACTGATCTGTTCTTTAATCTTTTCAACTTCAGCTGAGATGGACGGCGGCTGCCGCAAACGTTCAGCGATACGGTCCAGGTTCTCAATCGTTGAATCTATCTTATCATGGAACTGCAAAAGAGAAGGGATAAGTAGGGGCAACTGGGCGAGACACAAAAAAAATCCCCCTCCCCAAAGAACCAAACCGAAACAGGAGGGGGGAGGGGGGAGGCTATCCATCTTGAGATAACAAAATTAATTAGTACCACATAGCAATAGCAATAGCAGTTAGACATATACCGCTTCATAGGGCTTTCAGCCCTCTCTAAGCGGTTTACAGAGTCAGCATATCGCCCCCCCCACAGTCTGGGTCCTCATTTTACCCACCTCGGAAGGATGGAAGGCTGAGTCAACCCTGAGCCGGTGAGATTTGAACAGCCGAACTGCAGAACTGCAGTCAGCTGAAGTAGCCTGCAGTGCTGCATTTAACCACTGCGCCACCTCGGCTCTATTAGTCTGAAGAAGGTTTAACTGCCCAACAAAATATTTACATAATCATTGTTCTGTATAAAATACTTCCTTGTCCTACAAAATACCTGTAGGTCATTCCGTACTCTTGAAGGAAACCTACGAGAACTTGGAATTGGTTCTTCGTAAACGTAAATATGAAGACCCTTTCAGCCCTCTCTAAGCGGTTTACAGAGTCAGCATATCGCCCCCACAGTCTGGGTCCTCATTTCACCCACCTCGGAAGGATGGAAGGCTGAGTCAACCTTGAGCCGGTGAGATTTGAACCGCTGAACTGCAGATAACAGTCAGCTGAAGTGGCCTGCAGTACTGCACCCTAACCACTGCGCCACCTCGTCTCTAAAAACAGCAAGAACACTACTCCCCCCCCCCCCCCCCAAAGAAATACCTGAGTTGATTGAGAAATGGCTTCATCCAGTGTTTGGGCCCGCTTTTTGACATCTTCTTTAATTTGACTGTAAAGAGCATCAGCTGCTACATATTTCTCTTGGATTAAAAATCCCTCTTGTGGGCTCAGCTCCAGGAGTTGAGGTCCAGTTTTGTTCATCTTATCTATGTGAGGCTTATGCTCAGCAATCAACTCTCGCAGTTGCTGTAACAGAGCAAAATACTTGTCAGTCTTACTATGCCACATTTTAGTTGTCTATATCTCCTACAAATCCAAACAGCGAGAAAAATCTAAACATCTCTTCAAAAAACAACGCCAGCAAGTAACTCATACTGGATGCATGTATTTAACCACAGCCTACAGCCAAACTGCTTTAATTGGATAAAGTGAGAGAAATTGCATCTTTTAAGTACACTTAAAAGGAAATATTGCACCCATGCTTTCTATAGGTGTAAAAAAAAAAAAAAGAATAAGCCTGTGCATTATGAATAAAAATTGAAAACATTCTGACTTGCCTGCTTGTTATAGCACTCTCAAACACTAGCAAGCTATTTTTAGTCACATTTAAACAATTGGGAGGCTTTTACAATGCTGGTACTTAATAAATCACTTCTAGTGTTGGCTAACTGGCTCTATGTTTTTATTAGTTGCCCTATGTTATTCTGTTTTCTGCCTACACTTTCTAGTCTGTTTTTTAAAATATTCTGGTTGTTCAAAGCACTGGTTTTCATAGCATACTTTTAAAATTAAATGCAATGAAGTATCCCATGAAATGATATTTATTTAGGAGATTCCCAATTATTTAAATTAAGCGCTAACTTAAATCTTGTCAGTTTCTAAATTATTCTAAGAAGGACTAAAGTTGAATTTTATATCCTTTAAGTTCTTTGTTTTCATCTTTATGACAAAAACACAAAAATATATATTGTCATACGGTTATAACTATGTTCACGCCCTGAAGTATAACAGTTCATTTCAGGACACTGCTATTTATGAAATTCAGTCTTTATTATTTGTGTTTCTGGCCCGATGAAAATAATCCCAAATTAAGCATATAATCCAAATTTTATTTTTAGAAGGTAACAAATTGAAAGTATAAAAGCAATACAGGCAGACACTTCATTTAGTGACTGTTCAAAGTTACAACGGCACTGAAAAAAGTGACTTATGACCATTTTTCACACTTATGACCATTGCAGCATCCCCAGAGTCACGTGATCAAAATACAGACGTTTTGCAACTGACTCATATTTATGATGGTTGCGATGTCCCGGGATTATGTGATTCTCTTTTGCGACCTTCTTATAAGCAAAGTCAACGGAGAAACTAGTCGTCCTTAACAACTGTGTTAAGTGTGCTAACAACTGCAGTGATCCGCTTAACAACTGTGGCAAGAAAGGTTGTAAAACAGAGCAAAACTCACTTAACAACTGTCTCGCTTAGCGGCTGAAATTGTAGGCTCAATTGTGGTCACAAGTTGAAGACTACTTGTCGCAAATCGGAGAGAAAGATACAATAAAGGTGTCAAAACTGCACGGCCCTAATTATTTAAAAAAATGTGTGATTTTGTGTAAGGAAAAGAATATGGCATTGATTTTTGGAATCAATGGCACCTTCAAAGGTGCTTGCAACCTGACCCAAATGATTGAGTATCTCCACAGAGACCTTACCCGATGTTCTTCTTGCTGCTGCCTCAGAGTTTCATATTCAAGAGCTGGTGCTGGAAGCTGTGAGATGATGGTCTCGGTTTCAGTTAGCCATGGCCAAATCTCTTCATAGGTCTCCCAAAACTGGCTCACTAGAGATTGAGCCCGTTCTAGTTGCAGGTTTCTCTTGGAGTTCATTTGACAGAGCATATCGTATTTATGCAAGAGAGTTTCCAGTTTGTTCTGTAAACAAAGTTATCATGTAACCACAGCATGTATAGATTTTAATTCGGCAAACGATTTGTACACTGTTATTAACTGGTTGATCAAGTTCATAGCCTGCTGTTCTAGCCATATAACACTTACGATGGTTTGGCAATTGATAATTGTAGAACATAAGAACAGAGAAAATCCAATCCACAATTAAAAAATTGGTGAAACAGATGGGCTTTCATTATTTTCCTAAATATTGGGAGAGTGCAGGCCAAATACATCTAGTCTAAGAAGGCCCTCTTGCCCATATGAAACAGTTTGGCCTCTGACGGCAGTCAAATCTTCAAAAGGACATCTACACATCTATTGTAGGTCTTTTTTTAATTATTATGATTAGAGTGAGAAATTAGAAAATTAAGGAATCACAGATTTATTCAACCTTGGTTTAATTCCCCCCTTTGGTAGGATAGGAAGCCACCCAGAGTCACCTCATGGTGAGATGGGTGGTAAACCGATTAAATAAAATAAATAAAAAATGAATAAAAATTCCAATCCTATTTTTAATAAAATAGGATTTTGCTTGTTTGTTTAGTATTTGATAGTATTTCTCTTACCTACTTATCCACAACAGACTTGAAAAATGGTATGCTCGATAGCCAAGGTGGCGCAGTGGTTAAATGCAGCACTGCAGGCTACTGCTAGATCAGCAGGTCAGCGGTTCAAATCTCACCGGCTCAGGGTTGACTCAGCCTTCCATCCTTCCGAGGTGGGTAAAATGAGGACCCAGATTGTTGGGGGCAATATGCTGACTCTCTGTAAACCGCTTAGAGAGGCCTGAAAGGCCTATGAAGCGGTATATAAGTCTACTGCTATTGCTATATTGCTATATATATCTATCATCACAACAAGTGTATAGTCTTACTTTCATTAAAACGAACGAATGAACAAACAAACTAACTAACAGAAAGGTAGGGATGGATAAGAAGGAAGCACAACCGGGAAGTATGAAATAACGGGAAGATTAAAGATGTGATGTATCCTGGTGGGAAATGAACAGGCAGCCCTTTATGGAGAAGACTATTCTGTAAATGGGTTTAGGCAAACTTCTTGAAACCAACCTTAACATAAACTTTATTTTCAATGGGCCAAAGAGTTTCTTCTATGTCCAGAAGGCTTTACATTCAGCAGAGTATTCCCAATCAGATAACACTGCATTTTTTAAAAAATCAGGTCCTCTCTGCAATTCTCATTTCCCTCAAGTATCTAATCTAGAAGGCCCTGGGTTCCTCAGTGTGGGAGATGGCACTGCAGATGGTAATTAGTGAAAATGAATGACGTTTTCACACCAGCTGAATACCCTAAGAAGAATTATGCTGAAAGAGTATACCCTTACTGTTGTGGCCCAGCAGGAGCCGTTGGAGCTGCCACCAGACTCCGACAGCGAGGGGCCTTATGAGTCGGCCCTGAAGGATGTGGAGGACCCTGGACAGGGTTCCAACTCCGAGCAGGGTGCAGAGAGGCTGGTTGGCCACCAGGGGGCGCATGAGCCTTGGACCAGTGGGGAGGAGACAAGAGAGAGTGATCCAGAAACCACCTGTGAGTTGTTCCAGGATGCACGCCGTCGAAGGGCTACTCGGCGTCAAGAACAACTACGTAATTACAGGAGGTAATTACGCTCACCTGATGGTCATTAAGCTCCTCTCCCAGACTATAAAAGAGACTGCTTGTGCCACGCCCTTCTTGCAGAAGTCAACATTTGGAATAAAGAGAAACGAACTTGGCAGGCTGGATTGCTGCCAGAGTTTGTCTGAATTGCTGCCAAGGTTTGTCAGACTTGCTGCCAAGGTCCTTATCTGTTTGTTTATTTGGCTTTCAGCCACCGAGATTCTGGTCTTGTTATTAAAGGACATTCCATTTTACGCTTGTCTCGGCTTTCGTTACTGGATGGAGGAGGGGGGTCAGAACACCTTACTATGCACTCAATGACTAAAATGTGTGTGTGGATTTTCTACAAGAAACCAGTACATTCATCGTAACCGTTACTAAGAACATTCATGTATATAAATTAATGAGCAGTTATTCAATTATATTTTCTGTTTTTCTCCCTATCAAGGTGGACTACCTCTGTGGGCCTCCTAAGTCATTAGAAGGTGAGCTCTAGCTGGTGCATAGGAGTAACAGTTGCTTCACAAGTTTTAAAAATTGGATCGGTGTTTAGATATTCAGATCCATTACCAAATAAGTGCAAGCAATGCCTTATTACCTTCATAATTTGTTTCTCCTCCTCTGTACATGTCTTCATGATCTCATCCCCAGATGAAACAAGTTCTTCTATTGTATCCTTGTGTTTCAAAATTTCCATGGTAAACCCCTAGTCATATCACAAAACAGATTGCTATTAGTAGCAGGGAAGTTGACCGTAACAAACACAGTATAAATAATATCAAATTTTTTTAATGAGAATTGATTTAACATATAACAAAATGGGGTTTGTTTACCTTTTGAATTTGCAGCTGAGCAAATGTCTGGTCCCTCTCAAGTCTTATGTCACCCAGAGACATCAGTTTCTTTTCCGTTTTGTCAACCCAGGCTAATTCATTATTAGCTGCCTGATCAAACTAAAGAAAGGCCATCAAAAAAGCAGTTATTTAAAATAGGAATGTTCCCTTAAAGATAAAAAAATCTTAAAAGTACACTCATCATAATTCAGTTACAAACTACTCCCATCTCGAATAGCTGTGGTCAATCCATATTTACTATTCAGGGATTTATGAATAATGGTGTCTAGATTATTGAGTGTGCTCCTTTTTGTCTTATTACAGCAAATATGACATAGTTTTTAATACTTTCAAGATGAACGGGTTTATTGTTGTGTAAGCTTTTGTATAGCATAAGCCTGCTCTATCTGATGCCTGAAGGATACTCTTCAATTGATATCGAGTATCACAGACATGCACTTAGAGGCAAATAATGAGGGAAATCGGCACGCATTAAAGATCAAAGACCGTGAAATTCAAGAAGATGTGAATTTCCATGAAAAGTTGCACTAATATAGAATAAAAGAGTAATTTCCAGTAGAACTCTTTTTACAATATCATGGGTGTGTGTGTGTGTGTGCGTGCTGGGATTGTGCCTGCTGGCTCACTTCCTGCTTTCTTCTACATTTATTTCTTAGGGGCAGAAAAAGACTAAAATAAGTCTCTGTTTGTATTCATCTGAATTTCAGTAGAAATCTGCTTATAATCATGGACATAGTTCCATGTTAAAATCTCCCTTTGTACTTTTGTTCTGGGGCAAAATACAGACTTTCCAGAGAGCTGGAAGAATCAGTGCTAATCATAGAATAAATTTGTGCTAAATATGTTAGTTTCCTGGACATTTATTTTTGTAAAGTCAAGAGGTCACAAAGTAGCTGTGTCGTGTGCATTGTCATTTTCACATCAATCTTATTTTATGTTCCTTAGTGATCTTGAGATTTCTTGACTTTCTAAAATAAAACTGAACTGTTCAAAAACGTAGGACGCTAACACATTTAGCACAAGGCTATTTTATCTACATTTTGTGGCGGTCCATTTTTAAGATGACACTCTTGCTATTATTTAACATTAACATTTAAATCCAGAAAGCAAATCACTTCTCATTCCTAACGCAAGTCACTTGTGTCATATATATCTCCTTTATAAGTACTCTGGTGATTTTACAGATTGTCTGGACAGAATAATCCCTTTAAACATTCTTTTCCTTGAATTCACTCTTGAATGGAAAGAGAGAGAAAAATCCACACCCACCGTCTTTCCATCCCTGCCTTCCCAATGGGAGAAAGTTCTACAGAACCACTTAAGACTCAATGCAGCTAATTTACTTAATTAGATAATTAAATCCAAAAATATAGGAAGCAAGCTTCAATTCTATTATCAAATTACGAGACAAAAATGAGCCGAGGTGGCGCAGTGGTTAGGGTGCAGTACTGCAGGCCACTTTAGCTGACTGTGATCTGCAGTTCAGCAGTTCAAATCTCACCGGCTCAAGGTCGACTCAGCCTTCCATCCTTCCGAGGTGGGTGAAATGAGGACCCGGACTGTGGGGGCAAGTTGCTAACTCAATTTGCTAAAAAAAATTGTAAACCGCTTAGAGAGGGCTGAAAGCCCTATGAAGCGCTATATAAGTCTAATTAATAAATAATAAATAAATAAATAAATAAATAAATAAATAAAATTGATATTTTACTCTTTGGAAGCACACATAGCATTCAAAGCAGGGGTGAAGAACTGATTTCAGGCAGAGGGCCAAAATAACTCTGGGCAATTGTGCCAAAAGTTGCATATCAGCAGTGGCTGTTCTCCATTGTGAGGAGATGGTCCCTAATGTGTTTGCCTTTAACGGTGCCCATACAATTCAATCCAATCGCATTTATACCTTTCATTTGTAGACCATACTTCTGAAAAGACTCTTCAGAACTAGGATTTAAAATTGTGTCAGTTGACATTGAGGACAGCCGTTTTAATGCCTATTACTGTGGTGGGGCAGTGGTTAGAATGCAGTATTGCAGGCTAACTCTGACAACTGCCGGCTGTTCGATTCTGATTGGCTCAAAGTTGACTCAGCCTTCCATCCTTCCAAGGCCGGTAAAACGAGGAGCCAGATTGTTGGGGACAATATGCTGACTTTGTAACCTGATTAGAGAGGGCTGGAAAGCAGTATGAAGCGGTATATAAATCTAAGGGCTATTACTATTGGCAGGATCAGCACACAAACTCTCAATGGGAGACAACACAGTGCTGGGGGAGATGAGTTTCCTTTCCCAGTAGTGTGTCCTCTTCCTCAAAGATATAATAGATAGATAGATAGATTGTTTATTTATATCCGCCCTTTTCCCTGGGGGGACTCAGGGCGGCTCACAATCAAAAGGGAAGGGGGGACAAACTTTTACATATAAGACAGTACATGGTTAAAAACGCAACATTCATACCATTCGGGCAGATATAAATTTTAACAGACAATATTTCAAGGGGGAAAGTTGCAGCAGCAGAGAAGGTAAATGTTTCGCTCCCCAGGGAAACCTTTTCTTCATAGTATCTCCCTGCGTGACAATTTTCCTGACAGTTAGGAAAAGTTCTAATACACAGGTGTCAAACTCGCAGCGTCACATTGTCATCACGTATAAGAGCCGAGGTGGCGCAGTGGTTAAATGCAGCACTGCAGGCTACTTCAGCTGACTGCAGTTCTGCAGTTCGGCGGTTCAAATCTCACCGGCTCAGGGTTGACTCAGCCTTCCATCCTTCCGAGGTGGGTGAAATGAGGACCCGGATTGTTGTTGGGGGCAATATGCTGACTCTGTAAACCGCTTAGAGAGGGCTGAAAGCCCTATGAAGCGGTATATAAGTCTAACTGCTATTGCTATTGCTATCACATGATGTTTTACATGTTTTTCCCGTTCGCAGAGCTGGGGTGAGCGTGCCCTGCGCATGACACATTCGGCCCGCGGCCACCAGTTGGACACCCCTGTTCTAATGTTTGACCAGCTGTTCGACCAGAGGTTAAGAGCTCTCCCTATTCCAGGTTTGAAGAAAAAGGCAGGGAAATGCTACAGAATTTGGAGATGAAACCAACAAGGTTAGTCTATGCCCTTTAGACAGAGGTCCTTGCCCTTCATGCTTCTTGTATGTCATCCAGAATTGACCATAACACCTGATAAAAATATTGTATGAATCTAAATTGTCCTACAAAAGTATATGTTTGTTTCTTCAAAGTCACTATTGTATCATTGATCTTGAAGTTAGAATATTAACTGTATCAGTTAATGTACTGTACTTTATCACACTTAAAGTAGCTGATGAATTTTTTAAGAATATTCAGAATGTAACAATAGCGCTTTAGACTTATATAGCAATAGCAATAGCAGTTAGACTTATATACCGCTTCATAGGGCTTTCAGCCCTCTCTAACCGGTTTACAGAGTCAGCATATCGCCCCCACAGTCTGGGTCCTCATTTCACCCGCCTCGGAAGGATGGAAGGCTGAGTCAACCTTGAGCCGGTGAGATTAGAACCGCTGAACTGCAGATAACAGTCAGCTGAAGTGGCCTGCAGTAATGCACCCTAACCACTGCGCCACCTCGGCTCCCTATACCGCTCCATAGTACAGAGTCAGCATATTGGCCTCAACTATCTGGATCCTCATTTTACGGACCTTAGAAGGATGGAAATCTGAGTCAACCTTAAGCCAGTCAGGATTAAACTCCTGGTAGTCAGCAGAGTTAGCCTGCAATACTGCATTCTAGCCACTGTGCCACACAACTCATATTCTAAAGTGCTAAAGATGTAGATTAAAGTGAAAACAGCGTGCTTCTAACAATTAAGGCTATGGCAAAAGAGATATATCTTTACAGATTTTTCTACACACTGAGATTGTGGAAGCCATACACAACTCCTTAGGGAATGTGTTGCACAGTGCATGGCACCAACTCAGTTGGAGAGGGACAGAAAGGCAAGCTGCCAACGAGGAGGCATCTTTAAGTTAGCTTCTTTTGAGATCTATCAGGCAGATTTGTACTGGGCAAGGCTGCTCTTTAGACAATCAGGTCTAAAACTATCAAAAGGAACACTTTAAACTGTGCCCGATAAGCAGCTGACAACCAGTACAGAGAGATCTTACAGGGATCTGTACGTTGATTGGTTAATAGCCTTACTGCCCCATTTTCCACAAAGGCAGCTTCAGCTTCTAGACCAGTGTTTCTCAACCTTGGTGACTTTAAGTCCCGTGGACTTCAACTCCCAGAATCCCCCAGCCAGCGAGAGCTCTCGCTGGCTGGGGGATTCTGGGAGTTGAAGTCCACGGGACTTAAAGTCGCCAAGGTTGAGAAACACTGTTCTAGACCTTTTATTATTATAAAGGACAGTCCTTTATTTGAAAAAGCTGTCTTCTACATTTATTTTTTCAAAAACTCACTTTCGCCCTTCATTTTGGTCATGTAACTTTTTCTGTACAAACAGTACCGCTTAATGCGCATTCTCACGTTCATAGAATGTGAAAAATATGGACACTCACACACACAACACACAAACACTCAAGCTACGAAGTAAGCAAAGGATGAATAATAGCTGTTGCTAAATCTGACTGGCTTTGAAACCAATTGGCAAGCTAGACACAATTGTGCAAAGATGTTTCTTGTCACAGCTGCCACCTTAGAATCCAGGGACGGCTGAGGATCCAGAGTATTGCCAGACTTAAAAAGTGAAATTAATGGATTATCATAGCTCGTTCTTTAATTATGAATCATAGCCGAAAAGTAAATTATGTGGCCTGAAGATTCTCCCATGAGTAATCCTTTACTGTTTAATCTATTTGAAACAGGCCAAAAACATTCACTGCCTTTTTACAACTATAATCAGAGGAGATATACTTGGCCTGAACACTCTGCTTTAAATAGAGGCATTTGGACTGAGTCATACTAAATTAAAGAGCTAGTAAATCAGATCTTTAAAATCACACACACACACACGAAATTATCTTAGAAACATCCTGATGTGCACATTAAGTTCACTTGGATGCTACCTGCAATAGGAATAACATTTATCGTTCACAAGAACCTACCAGTTTTGCATCACTTATACAACCTCACATCTGATCCTATCAGGCACCAGAAACTGCAGGCATTAAAAGGATTTAGATTTAATCCTTTGTTCTGGTGAAATTCTTACTTGGTTCACTACATGATGTTCCTCATAAAGCTTCCCAGTACGAGGCTGATCTGCAATTTTTGCATCAATCAGGAAACAGATGGCTGTGGGAATGACTGGGATGTGCTTTGTCCTAAGATTCATGTCTGAAAATTATGGCTCAGGATCACCTTCCTCCCCCAGATGAGCCCCAGTTCTTGAATAATAGAGCCAGTGTAAGCAAGGAGAGTACAATGAAACAAAGAGAACATTTTTATTTTGACATAAATTCCCAGGTAAATGAACTGGCCTCTGTGTCTGTGTCTTTGTGTGTTTGTGTGTTTTTGTGTGTGTGTGTGTGTGTGTGTGTATGTGTGTAATGCAAACCTGATATCAAACACGTATTACTCTGGTTTGCAGAAAAGTTAAACCAATATATTACTTTTACCTGTTGTGATCTTAAAATTGCAGCATCAATTTCTTCCACTTTTTGATTTAAAGTGTCACTCATTAACCGGTATCGTTCATTGTCTTCAGTAACCATTTTATCTATCCCTTCCCTGGCTCTCCATGGCACCAGTTCCAACAAAGAACTACTGACTTCATTGAGATGGTCCAATAAACTTTTCTTATCCTTTACTTCTTTTTTCAGTTCCTAAAAAAGAATATTTGAAATAAACATTCTGGCAAAAAAAATCTATGCGATACTCTTCCCTTCATTTGTTAAGGTTACTATAAGAAAGATTATATGCTGAATATATATTTAGGGATGCTGGGGAAACATTATTGATCAGCATTATGCTGATGATGCTACTCCAATACTGAAAATGATCTGCAAAGTCAGGTACCAAAAGTCAAGAATTATTATGTGTGGATAATCTACAGTTAAATTAACAGTCTAAGATTGGTGGAAACTTAATAATTCAAGTCCTAACCAACAATCTAAGAATTATTAAGGAAGCATCTAAGACATAGGCAGCGCCAAACAAGGTGGTTTTTTGTAAACTTTGAGTGTTGAGATCTGACGTTTCCAGATATCAAGAAAAGTCCATTGTATATTGCTCCAAGGGCTTCAGTCATGATTGGTTCAGATTTCTTTTTCCATAAGTGTTCAACTTCAATCTGCAAGTCCTAATATTTTATGATTTCAGATTGTTATTATTCATGTACGTGTATTGCCTTGTGGGCATCTAAGCGCCTGCACACATGTACATCCACACACACAGTGGCAATAAAATATCTATCTCCAATGTTCTCCACCCTACAAAGTGTGTTGGCTGAGACATCTTACCCAGCTTGTATACCTCAGAGAGATCTAGAATTCATGTTTCTAGACCACTACCTTAAATCTATATACCGACCCAAATAATGACAGCAGAGACAGCCTTGGAACTGATAATGCAAGGTAGCTTCTATCTTTTGGGATTGACTGTTCTTGATAAAGAAGAAGTAGACAAGAAATATTATACATTACAATTAGTATTTGGTACTATAGTAATGAAGGCCCAGGAAAAGATATTCGGGGTGACATGACATGCCTATACCTAAAAAGATTAGAATGGTACAGGTAATAGTTTTTTCCTATGAGTCTGTGGAAATGAAAAGAGTTTGAAAAGTCTGAAAACAGGATAAAAGGAGCATTAACCTTTTTGAAAACAGTGTTAAGAGAAAACTCCTGAGAATTCCATGGATAGCCCAGAAAACAAACAAATGAATCAATTAAATCAATCCATCACGAATTCTCATTTGAGGCACAAATAACCACGCTAAAACAGTTTGGACGTGTTATGTCAAGACCTAGCTCTCTAATGAAGTCTATAATACTGGGAAAGGTGGAAGGAAAGAGAATGACCAGCAGACATTGGGTGGACTTAACATGGCAGGCTGAACCGAAGTAGGCCCCAAGCCTGAACCAAACTAGGGTTTCAGGATATTAAGCTTAAACTGTTCATATAAAAATGAAGTAGGGAATCTATTTTAGCCCATCTGCCTGCTTGGCCGTCAACTTGTTAATTAGACATATATTGTTAGTTCCTCAAAATACTAGATGTGCATGTCCGTTGGCTGACCCATGTATTATGACATCCTCAATTATAGAGGTGGTGGGTGAAACCTGAAGAACCAGGTGGGGACAGATCATCCTGGAGAAGGTTTAATCTATGTAAGGGCCTTGAAGCTCTTCAACTCATTAACCCCTTCATGAACAACCCCACACATTTATTACATGAAAATAATTTAATAAATGCTACTCTAACTAATAATACTATGAATAATAATAACAAACCACAACTATAATGGATAGTTCCATAAATCCTTGGGTATAGATATTGTCCACTTTGGAGACCCTGATCAATGTGGTCAATAAGGGTTAACGCCAACTCTTATCAACACTAACTTGAACATAATCAATCAAGAAATAACGAACTTATGAAAAGATTTATTGCAAATGAGAAGCTCTACATGGGGAAAGTAAAGGCGATTTCATCCAGATGAAATAGCCTCCTACAAGCTATGCATGGCCATTTTTGCAAAGTGGGTGGGGTTTCAGGAGGCAAAAAATGCTGTATTCAGTGTATAAGACGCACCCAGATTTTCAGCGTCTTTTTTTGAGGAAAAAAGGTGTCTCTTCTACTCCAAAAAATGCAGTACACTAAGCCAAACAACAAAATGTTAAGTCAATCTTTATTTTCTAGCTTGATACTCACTTTTTGTCTTTCTTGTGTTTCGCTTAATTCTTTGCCTTTGGGATCTTGAGAATTGTATGAAAGTAATTCGACTTCAACTTTGTCAAGCCAAGAACAGAATTCTTTGTGAGCTGATTGGAGCTGCCCTGAAAGCTGAAGAGCTTCTTCTAGAGTCTTGAACACTTCAGAACTCAGGTTAGTAATATCTTTGTATCTTGCTTTGATGCCTTCCAATTTATCTTGAATTACAACAATTTCATCTCCTAAAATTTGAAAACAATATCATTAGCAAAAAAATAAAAAATAAAAACCAAACCATCAAGTTATTAATTGAAAAAATGAATAAGACTTCTATTTATGTATTAATAATTTGTAGTGTTTGGGACAGATTTATAAGCTATATCTAAAATAAAACAAAACACATAAAAGCCAGTATAATAAACTTGATTTAAGATTGAGCTCAGGTATTGTGACATACGTGGACACATTATGGAATATCTTTGCAGGATGCTTTTTCTAATTCCCAGTCTAATTTACAGATCTGGAATAGTTCCCAATCCACTTACTAATCACAGCCTCTGTTGTTTAGTTTTCTGCCAAAACTGTCTAGGAACAGGAAGTTAATGTACTAACATTTAATGAAAGTATTACCACCAGAAAATATAACATTTATTAAATAGGTTCTTTGATACATTTCAGAATATATAGATGATGGCACTTTTTATTTCCATTCAGATTAAAATCTGATCAATACACCGAGATGATTTGTCAAATATGCTAACATCATTTCCTTGAAAATGTTAGACCTACATAACCTAAAGACCTCTTTACTTACAATTGATTTAAATTACCCAAAGACCTCTTGACCTGAGAGATTCAATGTATAAACAAAACCCACAGAAAATTATTTAGTTATTATTTAGTTATAATTATTTAGTTTAGAATAATTTAAAATTATTTTTTTCTGCGAGAACTTTTAATATCAAGAGACTTAGTTCACTGAAAATTAGTTCTATGAAAATGCTGTTTAAATATTGGCAACATTCAGCACAGTAGAATTTATAAATATGTTCCTGATGAATTGTGAATCCAGAATGTCTCATTTAGAAAAAAAGGCTGCCTAATTCGTGACCCGTCAAAACCGCGGTCCACAAAAGCGCGATCGACGAAAGCGCGCATTTGACGTCATCACAGCGCGACCAAAAAAATTAAAAATTGAAATAAAAATTAAATTAAAGCAAGCCGATTCACATAAAGGTAAGGGTTAGGTTTAGGGTTACGTTTAGCGTTAGGTTAAGGGTTAGCGTTAGGTTTAGCGTTACGTTAACGGTTAGGTTTAGGGTTAGATTTAGGGTTAGGTTAAGAGTTAGGTTTAGGGTTAGGTTTAGGGTTAGGTTTGGGGGGGTTAGGGTAAGGTTTTCGCTTTATTTTTTACATTTTTCGATCACAGCGCGATGTTTTCGTCGCGCTGTGATGACGTCAAATGCGCGCTTTCGTCGACCGCGATTTTGTCGTCCGCGGTTTTGTGGTGGAACCGCCTAATTAAGACATTTTGTAAGGAAATACTGTAAATTAAGGATCTTGCTTTGCCAGTCCCTCATTATTTTTGTTGGTTCAAAATATTAGGGGCTCTTGTATTCTTCAGATGAATATCAAGTATCTCAAACTATTACCAGAGAAACAAACTGGACTTTGAATGTGTAACAGAAAATATTCAGATTCAAACATGTTTGCTTGTTAGGTAAAAAGATACATGGCCACTGCAGCAAATAATACAATTTATAGGCAAATCATATACAACCCACAATATTCCTAGGATTTATTTTTTTAAATGCCTATTACTTATTCTGGATGCCCAAACTCCAGGATTATTTTGATAGATATATGCGATTACTTTTAAGTTTTATCTTTAACCGGTTTTTGATGTACTTTCATAAAAAAATAGTTTTCTGATCATCCTGGAGCAAACAAGTTTACCTGTAGCCTGGCTAATTCTGAATATTGGAGGAACATTTTTCATCATGCTCTGATCCTTCTCAAATGGGGGGGGGGGTGTAGTCTATTGTAAAATATCTGGGGAAGATTTTACAGGCCCATTAGCCAAGTCAACCTTAATCCTATTGCTTCTAATATGCCCATAATAGTTTAGGGGTTATATCCAAATGTTAGAGAAGATTGAATTATTTTATTATAATACCAATAACTGCGCAATTTATATTAAGAATCCAAATCTTTCAAGAAATCTCAGCACTGTTACCAATTTTGCGAAATAATTCAATGGGAAAAACAGATGGAAGTGATAAATGCATTGTTTAATACATACACAGACAAACACACACACACACAAACACATACACACCACCCTTTTCAGACTCAAACTATTATGTTTGGGAAACTTCATAAAGTCTAGAAAATTCACAAGATGTTGCCTTCTAAACCAGACGTGCTATATGCATTTGGAATTCAATCATTTTAACCTTACAACAACATTCACTATCACAATCATCTACTTAGCCCTCCTCCTCCTCTTCGAAAAGGGAGAATAGAAAGACCGCTGAAATAAATACGAATGCAATTGATCTACAGCTTAAATTATTTGTTGATATCTAAGTGGATGTATAACTCCATTCATAACTATGATTTCATTTATGAAAGCAATAATTTAAAACTACAAAACGTGACAAATATAATCAGTATTTCCAGGATCACATATGGTGAAACTATAAATGGAAAATAACTTAAAACTCCGCAGGCTGCTAAAATGTGTCAAAAACACTATAAAAAGAAATGTCTGGACCCCACCTTTCTACTCTTAAGGCAGTCTGCTTTTTTCAGGCTTCCACAGGGAATTGAAAAAAGGCTGGCACTGTATTAAGAAGGTAGTTAGTCCAAAATATTTCTTCCAATTAATTACCAAAAGCCATGCAGCAATAGCCATCTGATTGTTGTTTTAAAGAGGCTAAACATTTTAAAATGTTTCCACCAATTACTTAGGAGGCTGAGAAATTTTAGGGGTTGCAAAAAGAAACCTCTACAAATTTTCCTCACAATGGCTGCGGTGGACATTTTCACTGACTGAACATTTACTTCCGTCAAGACGTAAACAAAGACACATTAGGAAGCAACAAATACTAGTCTGAGTAGCACAGAAAGGGTGGTATGTTGGTTTTCTGGCAGGAATTTCGGTATTTACAATCCTAGCCGAACATCACATCTGGAAAAGATAATCAATAAGGACTGAGAGGAGTTATCATCCGTGACCCGACAAAAGGGCGAACGACAAAACCGCGCCCGACTAAACCGCGTCGCTAAAACTGCAACGTCATCAGCGCGGCGACAACAGCGCGGAGACAGAAGGGCGCTTTACAACAGCGCGTCGGCAGAAAGCCGATTTAACTTAAGGTAAGGGTTAAGTTTAGGGTTATGTTTAGTGTTAGGTTTAGGGTTAGGTTTAGGTTTAGGGTTAGGTTTAGGGTTAGCGTTACGTTTAGGGTTAGGTTTAGGGTTAGGTTTAGTTTTACAGCGTGCTTCTGTCGCCGCGCTGTTGTCGGCGCAATTCAGCGCTCATTCGTCGGAGCGCTTTAGAACACGCAGTTTTGTCACCGCGGTTTAGTCGGGCGCGGTTTTGTCATTCGCTCTTTTGTCGGCGAACCCTTATCATCACCATTCCACTCCTTGAAGTTATGTTTTATGGAACATAAGAAAACATTAAGGATGACTAGATTTTCATTTATTTATAACCCCTGCCTTCTTGTTCCTGTAAACAGTAGGCATGCAACATAGAATGAAACTTGGTACGGTTTATTCACCTGAACTGTAGCTGTTTTAATTCCCCAAAGATCCCTTTTAAAATCCTGTGTTGATACCACTAATTCAAATGTTTGCTTTTTTAAGTACAGAAATTAATTTTCCAAATGAAAAAGATTGCCAACTCACAATTTATGCTCTCAACCATATCGTTATAACCAGCTGTCAAATCAATATGAATCCAAGACATTTTTTTTTTAAAAAATGGTACATTAACTATAAAGATTAGCACATTTATTCTGGACCGTGTTACTTTTACAGTGTAAAAAAAACTAAGTAAAAAGATGTTATTTAAATTGCCACTGATATAAATCCATTCTCACCTGTAGTTTGTTTAAGAAGCAGTAAACCATTTTGAATAGCTTGATCAACATTATCTTTTCTGATCTTAATCTCCTCTTGAAGAACCTAGGAAATTTAACGATTTAAGAATATGGGGAATGACAGAGAAAAGGCAACAGCACATAAACATCAAAGAAATCATCGCTAAAAGTTCTATTTGATAAGGAATAACTTTTTGTTGCTGCTAAGGCAGTGTTTCTCAACATTGGTCACTTGAAGATGTCCAGACTTCAACTCCCAGAATTCCCCAGCCAGTGTGACCCATCAAAACCGCGTTCCACAAAAGCGCGGTCGACGAAATCGCGTATGTGACGTCATCACAACGCGACGAAAAAGATCAAAAAATTGAAATAAAAATTAAATTACAGCAAGCCGATTCACATAAAGGTAAGGGTTAGGTTAAGGGTTAGGGTTAGGTTAAGGGTTAGGGTTAGGTTAAGGGTTAGGGTTAGGTTTAGAGCGTTAGCGTTACGTTTAGCGTTAGGTTAAGGGTTAGCGTTAGGTTTTTCGTTAGGTTAAGGGTTAGGTTTAGGGTTAGGTTTAGGGTTAGGTTAAGGGTTAGGTTTAGGGTTAGGTTTGGGGGGGTTAGGGTAAGGTTTTCGCTTTATTTTTACATTTTTCAATCTTTTTCGTCGCGCTGTGATGACGTCACATACGCGCTTTCGTCGACCGCAATTTTGTCGTCTGCGGTTTTGTGGTGGAACCGAGAAACACTGTGCTAAGGAATAATGCATTAATTTCTTTCTTCATGGGAAATAAAAAGGAAAGAGTTCATGAGGTAACTAGAGAAACAAAGATTATGCAAGATTTAGTTATAAGAAATAACCAAATAACAAATAAAATACAAAAGAAACTGTTAATAATATGATTAACGATGGTAAATTAAAAATAACAGAAAATAATGGCAAATACCAGCATTTCAGCGTGCTGTTTCTCTAGTAAATCAGTATTGTAGTCTTGGACTCCCAATTTGCTCAATTTCTCGTGGACTTCATTCAACCAGTTCATCAGTCCAACCTCATCTTCTCCAAAAATCTGAGCATTGCAATAGGCTTGTTTCAGGAGCTCAGCCCTACTTCTGCTTTTTTCTTGAACCTCAACGTATCGGCCTTCTGAAGACTCTAATTTCTCTTGAACCATCTCTTTATCTTCCCTGGAGCACAACGTGTTTAAAATCTGGCCAATGTTAATGGCTTGCTGTAGATTTTTATTGTGAGTGGTGATGTCTTCCTCTAAAGTCTATAAATGGATTTTTTAAAAGCAGCAGGTGGGGGAAAAACAAAATGAAAAGAAAATTTAACCAAACCATGTAAACAAATATGAGCACAACTAAATAAAAAAAAGGAAAATGAATAAAACAATTGGAGTGATAATAGAAATGCGTTAAAAGAAAAAAACTCAGGCAAGAAGGTAGAGAAGGAATTTCCAATTTTTCTGAATGAGGAAGCTATAAAAATAACTCCAAGAGGCTGCCCATTAAGATCTTACTTTATGCTGAGAAATCTGTTGCTGGAGTTTGGAAGCCTGGGTGCCAATGGGTTCTGAATTGGAAAGCTTCTTCTCAGTGGTTGCTAACCATTCAACCAATGGTTCTAAGGTTTCATGGAACTGCTGTGCTACAGTTGAAATCCCTTCCAACTGGCGATGTCTGCAAAATGCCAAGAGAATGAAAAACAAGCATTTAGGGATCAAATACAGGTAAAAGATTACGGACTTTACCAAGTTTTTAAAAAAATAGCAATAGCAATAGCAGTTAGACTTATATACCGCTTTCAGCCCTCTCTAAGCGGTTTACAGAGTCAGCATATCGCCCCAGAGTCAGCATATCGCCCCCAACAATCCGGGTCCTCATTTTACCCGGTTCCACCACAAAACCGCGGTAGACTAAAGCGCGCTCGACGAAAGCACATACGTGACGTCATCACAGCGCGACGAAAACATCGCGCTGTGAGCGGTAAATTTAAAATTAATGCGTAAATCTAAACCTAACTCCCCCAAACCTAACCCTAACCCTAACCCTAACCCTTAACCTAACGCTAAACCTAACGCTAACCCTTAACCTAACCCTAAACCTAACCCTAACGCTTAACGTAACCCTAAACCTAACCCTAACCCTTAACCTAACCCTAACCCTAACCCTTACCTTTATGTGAATCGGCTTGCTTTAATTTTATTTTAATTTCAATTTAATTTATTTTTAATTTTTTTCGTCACGCTGCTGATGACGTCAGGTACACGCTTTAATCAGGCGCGCTTTAGTGGACCGCGGTTTTGATGGGTCACTATTTTACCCACCTCGGAAGGATGGAACGCTGAGTCAACCTTGAATCAGAAATTAAACTTTGTGACTTAATAATAAAAAAGGAATTAAAATAAACACAATAAGTAAAATAAAAGCCCTATCAACAGAACAAAAGTTTGTAGCAGTTTGTACTTTGTGTTAATCATATTTCAAAATCACATGAATTATTAGTACTACTGCTTTATAAATCATTAATAAGATTGCACCCGGAATATAGCATCCAGTTTTGGTTACCACATTACAAAAAAAGATGTTTTGGAAAAAGTCTAAAGAAGAACAACGTAAAGGCCTGGAGACAAACACATATGAAGAACGGTTACAGGAAATTGGGTATGGCCAGTCTAGAGAAAAGAAGGATTAAGGGGACATGATAGCAGTATTCCAGTATTTGAGGGGGCACCACAAAGAAAAGAGGATCAACTTATTTTCCAAAGCACTGGAAGGCAAGGATAAGAAACAATGGATGGAAACTAAATCAAGGAGAGAAGCAACCTAGAATTAAGGAGAAACTTCCCAACAGTGAGAACAATTAACCAGTGGAACAGCTTGCCTTCAGAAGCTGGGGGTGCTCCTTCACTGGGTTTTTAAGGAAAGACTGTATAGCCACCAGTCTGAAATGGTATAGGATCTCCTTCTTGAGCAGGGGGTTAGACTAGAAGACCTTCAATAGCAATAGCAGTTAGACTTATATACCGCTTCATAGGGCTGTCAGCCCTCTCTAAGCGGTTTACAGAGTCAGCATATTGCCCCCAACAACAATCCGGGTCCTCATTTTACCCACCTCGGAAGGATGGAAGGCTGAGTCAACCCTGAGCCGGTGAGATTTGAACAGCCGAACTGCAGAACTGCAGTCAGCTGAAGTAGCCTGCAGTGCTGCATTTAACCACTGCGCCACCTCGGCTCTAGATCCCTCAAGATCCCTTCAAGCTCTGATTGATATTTGCACACAGATTAGTTAGATCTGCTGAACCATTTCACTCTAGGCTAGAATTGTTTTAAATTAAATCTCCCAGGTGCAAAAGATATCAATCTTTATTAAAATAACACTTAATTTGCCAGCTCCTCCATGCAGTAGACCTTGTCATGACAATTTTATAATCCACAATGCCTGCCTTCTAGCTATCCGCCTATTTATTAACCGGGGGAATAGATAAATCATGTTTATTTCACCTGCAGTTCTAGTCCTAACAGTGCTAATGCATTTTCTCATCCAGCCTCAAAAGTTTAACGCTCATCTTACAACAAAAATGCTTACACAGCAGCTTCAGATTACACCGTTTTCTTTGCAGTAGCTAGAAGAGCTCCCTGCTCTATGAGTAAGCGGATGAAAATGTTTCAAGTACCTCATTTCTGCTTTATCAAGCAATGCGGCCCATCTGCTATCCAGGAGACTCAGCTGTTTCAAGATCTTTTCTTTATCTGGCGGCTCTGCTGACTCGGCAATTTTTTCCCCTTCACGCTTGATCAATTCAACGGTAGGCTTGCGGTCATCTAACAATCTCTGGAGAAGCTGGAAAAACAAAATAATCAAAAAAATTAAATTGCCACGAAATGATGGCTTTGTGACAAGATGAAGAGGCTGATTATATCCAAGGTCTGGCTTACCGTCAAACGGGGGAGATTTAAGCAAGCTGTCTTTTGCGTGGCACGACAAAACTGCGCTCGACTAAAGCGCGCCCGATTAAACCGCATCGCTGACGTCATCAACAGGGCGACAACAGCGAGCGCGGAGAAAGAAGGGCGCTTTAAATAGCGCTTTGAAAGCAAGCCGATTCAACTTAAGGTAAGGGTTAGGTTTAGGGTTAGGTTTAGGTTTAGGGTTAGGTTTAGGGTTAGGTTAAGGGTTAGGTTTAGGTTTAGGGTTAGGTTTAGGGTTAGGTTTAGGGTTAGGTTTAGGGTTACGTTAAGGGTTAGGGTTAGGGTTAGGTTAAGGGTTAGGATTAGGTTTAGGGTTAGGTTAAGGGTTAGGATTAGGTTTAGGGTTAGGTTTAGGATTAGGTTTAGGGGGGTTAGGTTTAGGGTTTAATTTTAGGTTTAGCGTTTACAGCGTGCTTCCGTCTCCGCGCTGTTGTCGCCCTGTGATGACGTCAGCTACGCGGTTTCGTCGAGCGCGCTTTAGTCGAACGCGGTTTTGTGGTGGAACCGTCTTTTGAAATGGCAGGCAAAAGATAGACCAGCATTTATGCTTCCCATGGTATAAATAGCTTATTCGTTTATTTAGCACTGATGGAGTAAGTAAATCTTGTCAGCTGCAGAGTTATTATTTTCCATTTTTATTTTAAATTTTGTTTCAACATTACGCTGACGTTTCATGTTGGCTACAAATAAGCATGCCTTCCTTGCTTTCATGAAATATAGTGCTTTCAGAGTAGGACATTCCATTAAGTTATGCAACAGCACTCCCGAGATAGACCAGATCAGGAAACCGACTCCACAGGAAGGCTAGAATTAGCTTTATTGAGATAGGCTATAATAACAAAATGTCCCAAGTCTGCTTGTGCTTTCATCTCCACCTTCATATAACCTAAGTGTAACGAGGAAAAGTCTTCTTAATACTATTTCCTTTCCCAAGTCTTAAAGAATGCTTCCTTCCTCTTTGTTTACATGATGACTTCTGAATATTTGCTTCAAGAGCATCTCCTTGGTTCTCTTTATGACAGCAGTCCATTGTATTTTCCAAAGATGCTGATGAACCCTCTTACTAGGAATGTAAGAGTATAATACTTGCTCTTACTTTAACTTTATTCCCTTCTGACAGGGCTTTGTATATTATTACTTGTCCCTGGATCTTTATCCCTGGATATACAAAATAGTTGTTATTCTGAACACTGCCCACAGATGCGAGCAGTTGTGTATTAACCAGGGACGTGCAGTCACTAGAGGCAGGGGAGGCGTGGCCTCACCAGTCATGAGGAAAAGGAAAGAATTTTAAAGAATTTTTTAAAAAATAATTAAAGCCAAGGTAGTTGCTAAGCGTGGCACGACAAAACCGCGCTCCACTAAAGCGCGCCCGATTAAACCGCGTCGCTGACGTCATCAGCAGGGCGACAACAGCGACCGTGGAGAAAAAAGGGCGCTTTAAAAAGCGCTTTGAAAGCAAGCCGATTCAAGTTAAGGTAAGGGTTAGGTTTAGGGTTAGGGTTAGGTTAAGGTTAGGGTTAGGTTAAGGGTTAGGGTTAGGTTTAGCAATAGGTTAAGGGTTAGGTTTAGGGTTAGCGTTAGGTTAAGGGTTAGGTTTAGGGTTAGGTTTAGGGTTAAGGGTTACGTTTAGGGTTAGGTTTAGGGTTAGGTTTAGGGGGTTAGGTTTAGGTTTAGGGGTTAATTTTAGCTTTAGCGTTCACAGCGTGCTTTTTTCGTCGCGCTGTGATGACGTCAGCTACGCAGTTTCGTCGAGTGCGCTTTAGTCGAACACGGTTTTGTGGTGGAACCGTTGCTACCAGATTCTAAGTCACAGTGACTTGGAACAGTGCTTAGTGTTAACTATAGGAGGAGACCAGAGAACTAGGGGCCTCTTTTGTATAAGAAATTTTGTCGCCTTTTAAGAGTTAACCAAGGGTTAAAAAGCGAAGAATTCCTTATGCAAATGAGGCACGTGTTCTCTCGCCTCCTGTAGAGGGCATTTTTAGAGGCTTTTTAGAGTTCTCTGGGAGCAACTAGCTCAGTCTGACTCAGAGCTCTGGCAGAACCACGTTGCCTTTTCAAACACACACACACACACACACACACACAGACACAGCTGGATAAAAGTACATAAGCCCAGCTTCACTGATTACAACGTGATTCACCTGCAATCAAAGGTTCCGATCGGAAGGCAGCAGGGGAAGGAGGGGTATGGCAGTCGAGCTGCTTTCAAGCGTTTGGAAAATATACCCAATCCAACTTCTGTGTTTGTGTTTGTTTGAGAGTGAGTGTGTGAGTGAGAGAGGGATCCAATTTCTCTGTGTGTATGTGTCTGTTTGAGAGAGGGGGAGGGAGGGAGAGAGGGAGGAAGGAGGGGAAGGGAGAAGAAAAAAAATGGGAAAACTTATTTTGCAAGGTGGAAAAATGCTGTCGCTTTAAATCGGAACTGAGCATGCCTGGCTGTGGAATTCTGGGAGTTGAAGTCCACAAGTCTAAAAAGTGCCTCACCAGCCGTAAAGCTCACTGCACATCACTGGTATTAACCATTAAGCAAACTAAGCACATGCTTAGGGCACCAGGCCCAAAGGAGGCACCACAAGGTTGAGAAAGAAAAAAAAACCCAATGAAGATTTGTACAGTATGTACAAAGGAGGGGGGGCACCAAGATTTGTCAATGCTTAGGGTACCAGTGAGCCTTAATCCGCCAATGGATGCAAGTTTTTGCAAAATCTGTCCTTACTTTCTATTAATTCATTTCCTGTTAATTCTATAGCAATGGCTTTATATTTCTGACTTAGTACAATTTTTCGACTAGCAGTATTCCTGTATGATGAATTGCTAACATCAAACCTCCCTACATCAGTCTTTGGAACAATTATTTATAATATGATTACAGCTAAAGACCCGTATCCATCCTTTTTAGAAGACAAGAGTTGTATTACATACAACAACAAATGTTATGATATCTTAAGGATATACTAATTTATCATAGAGTAATCTGTTGTTAAGTGTACTCAATAAACCAGTATGGTTTTGTTGTTTTTACAGGGTTGAGGAGTAGTGGTTATGAATGATAAATCATGGGGATCAAGGGAAGTGCAGAAAGCCTTCTTCACAGTACTAAGTGACTGTGCTTTCTATGCTTTGTGTCTCTTTGACGTCAACATTTGCCGTTTCCATCACATGGTTTGGTAACTCAACTCTCTGTTTATGTCACACCAAGTTGTAACTCTTTCAAGAACCATTAACCCAATTTTTCTCTAGTTGCAGACTGGCAGAGGTGGGTTCCTACCAGTTCACATCAGTTCGGTAGAACCGGTTCATCAAATCTACCGAACCGGTTAGAAGAGGTTCCACCAGTGGATCCGGAAAGCAGAAGAGGCTCCAAAATTTTTTGAAACCCACCACTGACAGACACACACACACACAGACACACACAAAGAGAGAGAGAGAAAGAGAGAGAGACTCACACAGAGAGAGAAAGAGAAAGAAAGGAAGAAAGGAAGAAAGAAATAAAGAAAAAAGAAAGAAAAAGTGAGAGAGAGATGAAAGAAAAAAAGGAAAAAGGGACAGAGAGACAAAAGGAAGGAAGGAGAGAGAAAGAGAGAGAGAGAGAGAGAACACATGGCCGGCAAGCCACTCCCATCAGGTCATATGGCTGTCAAGCCACTCCCACAAAGGAGGCCACACCCACCGAGTAGGTTCGAAAAATTTTTGAAACCCACCACTGCAGACTGGCCTCCAAAAAAAATCATATTTGTCAACAGCTGAGTAAACGACAAACACAGATTCACCAATTAAATCCCTGCTTATTCTGTTTCTCGAAGATAAAAAATATGGGCGGTTCAAAAGCATGTGGTAGCACGTAGGGCAAAACAGAAAGCATGCTCTGTAATTGTTTTAATCAGAAAACAGAAGTACTCAGTTAAACAATTGAAGGCAGCCCTCTGAGAAAAGACACCGCATAGTGTTTAGTGAATCATCTCCCCAGGCTGTCTGGGAAAGCCAGCAGCCAAGATGCAGCTGTGCAGGAGAAAAACTGTATTTGAGAGTCTCCTGGGTGTATACCGAAAGTTAGCTTGGGAAACAATCCAGATAAATTAAACGTCTTAATTGGAAATTAAGCGTACGGCCAAGCCTTGAGCTGTATTTATTTTTCTCAGGATTATCTAATTACTATGATCATCGTAAGAAAGATTTTACTCTTGGAATGCCCTTAAAATTGTAGCTTTAGGAAAAGATTTTGTGAAAATGCAGCAAAATACATCAGAGTTTCATACACATTTAGTTTATTGGGCTTTTAGGATTATATTAGCCTACGTTGAAGCTTGTTTGTTATCCATAACTTTGGATACATCCCCTGATAACTGTAAATAAAGTATTAATTGATAACATGCTATTAAGAATGCTAATTCTTAGCAACCATACAGATTGACTTCTACAGAATTATACGAATTACTCTTTCATCTTTCTCTGTGTTGAGCTTTCCCATGTTCATGTATTTTACATTCCATGTCCCCCCTGTAATTCGGTTTTTGCAAGTTCAAATTTTCTTTTTCCTTGCGGCAACATCAGCAATTTGACGTGCCAAAGATTTCAATCCAGATGTCACTCAATATAAACTTTGTAAAATGGGGCAAAATTAACTTAACAACTATCATGATTAGCAATGAAAATTGTGATCATAATAAGCCAAGGAGTATCTGTACAGCAGGCTTCCTCTGTAGTAACCAGTTTCCAAAATCATCATTTATCTTTTGCTATGATTTGGCAATTGCAGGATAGCCAAAATAAATGTTTCGTGTGAAAAGTTATTTATTTTTTAATATTTAATTCCAAAATCTTATAATAAAAGTAAATATTCCAAATATATCTTGATTAATCCATGTACAAATTTCTTAGATCAAAATCTTATTTAGAGTTTTGCTGTTTGCTTCTCATTTTTTTTTTACAGGTTTAAGCTTGGAATTGATTTTCCTCTTGTTCGTAGTTGAAGATAAATTCACTGAATGAAGAATTTTCAAATTTGTTGTTGCAGAGTCTCTAATAGGGCAATAGATGGTTAATAGGCAATTTCCCAAAAGTGACCGTTTTGTGAACTTAAGTGTCCTTTAAAAGGCTCTGCTGTGGTTGCAAACATAGTGACATGTTGGCAATCTCTCATTCTATCTCTATGTAGGGACATTCCAAGGAACCAGTCTACTCACTGGTTCCTTGGTCTTTGCTGCTGTTGTTGGCTCCACTTTTACAAAGCTCTCTTCAATTTGTCATTACTTTCCTTGGAATTTCTCATGAACGCCATTAGCCTTCTAAAAGGTTACGTGTTGGAATCATCAGCTAAAGGAGAAAGCGGAGATGTGGAGTCACTATATAGGAGGAAATGTCAGAGCAGACTAGTGACGTCTTATCTACTAGTTCCCAAGGGAATGCAGCCAGACTGGCATTAGTCTCCGGACCCGCTTCAAGGTGCTGGTCGTTACCTATAAAGCCCTACATGGCATCGGACCTGGGTACCTGAGAGACCGCCTCCTGCCGATTACTTCCCATAGACCTATTAGATCTCACAGGTTAGGTCTTCTCCGGATTCCATCTGCCAGCCAATGTCGGCTGGCGACTCCCCGGGGGAGAGCCTTCTCTGTTGCAGCTCCGACCCTCTGGAACGAGCTCCCCGCGGAGATCCGGACCCTTACTACCCTCCCGGCCTTCCGCAAAGCCTTTAAGTCCTGGCTGCTCCAGCAGGCCGGGGGGCTCTCAAAATATCCAGTCCCATGGAAACTGTGACTGTTGTGTATTTTAAAGTGTTGTTTTGTTTATTTATCCCCCTTCCCTTGTTTAGTGTAAGCCGCCCGGAGTCCTTCGGGAGTGGGCGGCATATAAGACCAATAAAACTAAACTAAACTAAAACTAAGGTTCTTGTTATATAGGTGACCAACAACAGAGGAACTGCTTTGGCCTATTCACAAAGTTATTCCAGTTTCTTGCACCTGATATTATTCTCGCCAGATTTGCTACCTTCCCTTGGGACCCAATAGATAGAGTTTCACAAATATGGTCTATCGTGTTTCCTCCCGTGAGGTGGCTTCATGCTGGCACACCTCTTTACTCCCTCCTCTCCTTAGCCGGTGATTGTACAATAGGTCATCAGCTTTCCCTCAGTAGCACGTTGAGTAGCATCCAACCTGAGAAGCCAATTACCTGGAACTATAACATCAATCACTTTATTTTGTCTACTCATGTTATTTTCTTGATAAAATACTGGAGTGGTTTACCACCGCATTATCTCATGCAGTATGAAAGGATGCCTCTTTCACTAAAGTGATCTGCCATCCCCATTATTTTTACACATTGCTGTGGCACAATGTGGGTGGCCTGTTTGCTTTAGCTGGATGGTTTTCATGATTTAAAGGTGACCCTGTGAACAGTCTATAATATTGGCGTATTTTCCTGGCCGTGACCCGTCAAAACCGCGGTAGACAAAAGCACGCTCGACAAAAGCGTGTACCTGACGTCATCAGCAGCGCGACGAAAAAAATTAAAAATAAATTGAAATTAAAATAAAATTAAAGCAAGCCGATTCACATAAAGGTAAGGGTTAGGGTTAGGGTTAGGTTAAGGGTTAGGGTTAGGTTTAGGGTTATGTTAAGCGTTAGGGTTAGGTTTAGCGTTAGGTTAAGGGTTAGCGTTAGGTTTAGCGTTAGGTTAAGGGTTAGGTTTAGGGTTAGGTTTAGGGTTAGGTTAACGGTTAGGTTTAGGGTTAGGTTTAGGGTTAGGTTTGGGGGGGTTAGGGTAAGGTTTTCGCTTTAATTTTAAATTTACCGCTCACAGCGTGATGTTTTCGTCGCGCTGTGATGACATCACGTACGCGCTTTCGTCGAGCGCGCTTTTGTCTACCGCGGTTTTGTGGTGGAACCATTCCTGGCATTCTTTGCACGTCCCTCTCACGAATACCATCATCCCCTGCCATGATAAGGTAGTGTAGTAGACTTGGGGCGGGGGGCGGGTGGGGATAAAATATCTTTATATTTTGAATTATATGGCTATATTTTGCATACTACTTAAATACAGTTAAGCCTATAGTTCTCTGTAGTAGGCAGAATGTAGATCCAATATAAACACTCTTCTATGTTTATATTTATATGTGTTTATTTTTTTTCTGTCAAGTGGACATTTTACTATTCTATTATTAAACTATAAGAAGACAAAACGAAAAAGTAAAGGTGCTATTCCTATCTTTAAAAAAAAAAAAACCTGCAAATTTTGTTGCCATAAATGGAAGTCATCTTTTGTTTTTTTCATATAGCTGATTCAGGAAGATGCCTTTCACCCACCACTAAGATTTGTTCGAAAACTGCCAGCTGGTAATCCTGAGCCTCAACATACTCATCATTTTCTCCTTGAAGGGCTGATTCTGAAAATAGGGTTGTGTGGTTGAACAATGTTTATTTGATTATGTAGACCATTCCCTTTCTATTTATATTCAAGTGCTTAAACATGCCAAAATCCATCCAGGGCGCTCCAGAGCAGTGTTTCTCAACCTTGGCAACTTGAAGATGTCCGGACTTCAACTCCCAGAATTCCCCAGCCAGCGAATGCTGGCTGGGGAATTCTGGGAGTTGAAGTCCGGGCATCTTCAAGTTGCCAAGGTTGAGAAACACTGCTCCAGATTAATGCTCCAGAGTAATGAAGTAATATTAGTGGAGCTAAGGAAGTTTTGATAGGGACTATTTGGAAATTCCATTTTTATTCCCTCATATTCCGGGATAGAATGGTCTATTAAATCCACAAAAAATAAATTAGGCAGCATGCTCCTTGGATTTTTCATAAAATTACTATAATATCCTTTATGTGGTATGCCTGGAGCAAGACTCAAATTACAGAATGAGTGTGAGGCTAAAAATAAATAAATCTAAATGGGAGCTAATTGAATCAGTTGCTTTTATCTCAAACACTTGTCCTGTTACTCTGAAATAATAATTTGGTATTCACTTTTAAAGGTCCTCTGGGGAGACCTTGTTCATTTCTAAAGCCTCTGATTGGGTACCTCTAACTGGATAAACAAGCATGGAACATTCTAAAATGCAGCTGGTGATGGATAAATTCCTGTACACTCTGGATTCTATCCTCCCTGCCTATGTTTCCTCCCTTCCCAGAAGTGAAGCAAATTCCCCTTTTTAAAAAAAGCATAAAGAAAGACTAGGTTATGGGACAATAAAGTAAAAAAATGCTATTATCCCTTCCCGTCCAAATTCTTTTTCTGCCTGTCTCCCTGTCCCATCTCAAGGTGGACAGAGTGGGTCATGGAAGAGTAGTGTATTTACTTCTAAGAATCCCAATCTCCAGTGAAAGATTAAAAATAAAGACATTTAAAAAAATAACTTGTCACTTACTTTTTGTTCCTGTATTTGGGCCTTCACAACTTTAAATTCAGCAGACGGGGGCTTCTGATTGGCCACGAGGTCTTCTGTATCAATTAACCAGCTAAGAATAGATTCAACAGCATCTTGAAATCTCCCACAGTGCAACAACGCTTCTTGCAATTGTGCTGCTCTTTGTGCAACCTAAAATATATATATAAATATAAAACAAACCTCAACACTGAATACCTTATTCTCTGCCCACAATGCATCCTCTGATATCCCAATGCCTTTGAGAAACTGAAGGAAATTAGAAGAATAAAAAATTAAGCATTTGATCCAGTATTTACTGATATTTGCAATGCTTCCTGGATAGGATAATATTTGAGTACAGGTGGTTCTCAGCTTACAGCTATTCATTTAATGACCATTCGAAGTTACAATGGCACTGAAAAAAAGGGATTTATGACCATTTTTTTACCATTACGACTGTTGCAACATCCTCACGGTCACATGATCAAAATCCAGATTCTTGGCAACGGGCATGTATTTATGAGAGCTGCAGTGCCCCAGGGTCACGTGATTCTTTTGCAACCTTGTGACAAGCAAAGTCAATGGGGCAAGGAGGAGCTAAGTTCAATTTAAAGATGTTATCAATTTTCTATTCTTTTTTCAAATATATTTTAGACTGTTTTTGTTAAAGATTTATATTGTGTATGGGTTCTGGGAAGTCGGGGGAGGGAAGGCTTGGGGGGGTTGGGGGGAGGGAGGGATGTATATTAGGCTTGACGAGGGATGTTAGATTTTAAAGTAATATGATTGCACATGTATACTGTCTTCTCTTATTTTTTCTTTAAAACTAAGATATGTTAAGTATATTGATATGGAAGCATAAATACCATCAACATAGAATGGAGTTTGCTCGGAAGTTGAAATACACCAAGTGAATGAGAGGAAGAGTGGGAAACAGAGGAGAGAAGAAAGATGGGAAGAGAGGGATAGGAGAGAGGGTAAGGGGGAAGATGAGGAGGATAAGGAGGAGTGGAATGAAGAGAGAGGAGAAGGAGAAAGGAAGGGGAAGTAGAGTAGAAAAGGATGATGGAGGGAAGAAAGGAGGTAGGAGAGAGGTAGAAGAAAGAGGCGTATGGAGAGCAGAAGAGCTAATAATGGGTTTTTTAATCTTTCTGGGCGTTGATGACAAGAGGAACTGATGTAATTACTACTTAATACAATAGGATATTGGCTATGTAATAGTATACATGTGATTATATGTTATGAAAATGGAAAATTAAAAAAGTATATATATTCAAAGTCAACGGGGAAGGTCAGATTCAGTCAACAACTGTGTAACTAACTTAACAGCTGCAGTGATTCACTTAATTGTGGCAAGAAGGGTCATAAAGTGGGGCAAAACTCACTTAACGAGTGTCGTGCTTGGCAACAGAAATTTCGGGCTCATTGTGGTCATAAGTCGTGGACTGCCTATATTTAATAATTACTTAAAATTATCTCCACGATATATTTAGTCAGCCATCAAGGCAAAAGACCTAATTTTTACATCTAGAATGGAAAAGTCCATTCTTCAGTTTCTTCTTTTCTCTTTTCAATTTTGCATCAATGTTTGGATGGCAAACAAATTGTCTCCTTCAATCAGTATGGAACAGAAAATTGCATTGTACTTGCTAGCTGTTTTTTCCATTAATAAAACAATGGTCTGTTTAGGGTATTTATTATTATTTATTTATTATTTATTATTAAAATTTATATGCCGCCCAATCCCGAAGGACTCCGGGTGGGGCTAGACTTTCTTATATTTTCCAAGATTTTCGAAATAATATTATCTGACTTTATGTGTTATCAGTAGACATGATAGGTCTAACATTATGTAATCTTTTATATTCAAATCAAAAAAAAAAAGATGGAGGAATGTGATGATTAAAAGTTTTAATAAATATTAAACTTTTGACCATAATAAATGTATAGAGGTTTATGTTACAACTATCTCTTTATTATAATATAAAATATTTATCAAATAACATGTTAAACTTACATACAGAGAACACCTAAATCAGGCCCTATCAACAATTCATTTGAAGATTTAATCTAATAAATTGTCGATCAGTCCTGACTTTTTGTATTCTCTGAATGTAAGTTTATCATGTTATTATATTCATTATATGACAAATATTTTATATTTATTGTAATAATAAGGAGTAATTATTCCTTTCTCATTTGATACATGACCACTGAAAATTCCTAAGTACAGCAATAATTTCTTTGAAAAAAAATATTAATACAATATAATGCGACTGGCCTAGGAGGTTTGATGTTTTGGTACACTGTTAGATGCAGAGAATTAACAGGGCAATTCTTGTTCTGCAACTCTTCAAAAGGAGAAATATGTTTTCCCACAATCAGAGTACAGCTATGGGAGCAGCCTTTTGACCCCTCAATTTAAGAGATGTAGACAGGGACTATATTACCATCCTGTTCAATCCAGATATATTTTCCAAATTATTACCAAAACCATGTGTAATGCTACTGATAGGTCATTTTAAACTAACATTTTGTGTTCATGTGAGAAATATTAGTCTATGAGTTCAGGAGTTCTATATGACGGTTCACCGCCAAAAGCGCGCCTGACAAAAGCGTGCCAACAAAACTGCGGGGGCAAAAGCGCAAGTTCGAAATCGCGCTGAAGAATGAATACAGAAGCGCGCTGACAACAGCATGCCGACAGAAGCGCGCTGTAAACCTAACTCTAAAGGTAACCCTAAATGTAACCCTAAAACAAACCCTGAACTTAACCCTAAACCTAACCCTGAACCTAAACCTAAACCTAACCCTAAACCAAATCCTTACCCTAACCCTAACCCTGAACCTAACCCTAAACCTAACCCTAAATCTAACCCTAAAGCTAACCCTGAACCTAACCCCTACCCTAACCCTAACCCAAATCCTTACCCTAACCCTAACCCTGAACCTAACCCTAAACCTAACCCTAAATCTAACCCTAAAGCTAACCCTGAACCTAACCCCTACCCTAACCTTAACCCTAACCCTGAACCTAACCCTAAACCTAAACCTAACCCTAACCCTTACCCTAACCGGTTCACCGACCCTTACCTTAACCGTAATGGCGCTTCTGTTGGCGCTCTTTTGTCGGCGCGCCTTTGTGGGCGTGCTATCGACATTGCGGTTTTATCGCCACGGTTTTGTCGGCGCGCTGTTGTCGGGCGCGCTTTTGTCGGGTCACACTATATGACTGCTGAAGCCTAGGTGATGCTTCAGATTTAGGAGATTACATGTTATTTGCAGTAGGGCCTACTATTTAGCGACTTTGTGGTGAGTTATCCGCAAACAACAACCCAGTAAAAGCAACAAGTATTTACAGTGAAAACATAGCTTAGTACCTTTTTATTGAGAGTTTTCCACCTTGTATTGACGTCTTCAAGATCCCGCTCAAGGTTATCAGTACTTGCATTTTTAGCAGCACTCTGAATAAGGCCTTGACCCAACCAATTTACCTCCTGCTGCTTAAATTGCAGTGGTTCAATCTCTTCTTTCTCAAACGCCTATCAATTGGAAAAGGAAAATAAAGTAAAGGGCAACATTACTTGGACAAAAGAGCCCGGAGCAGCATGTTGAACAAGAGAAGCAACTGGAGCAGATATCTGAAGTCAAAACACACAGCATGCACTGGGTTGAAAGATAATGTTTATATGTAAAATGTACGTGTAAAATTGCACGCAATAGCCTAAAACAATTCAAGGTAAATTTAAATGTTGAGACAGACAGACAGAGAGACACGCACTAAGGATTGGCAAACAGTTATTATAAAAGAGGTAACGAACACTACGTAAAAAGTGAAAGTATGACCATAATGATCTGAGTTTAACAGAGCTATGGATGTTTCAAAAATGATTTGGAAGAAGGGATTCAGACCTTCGGTTCAGTGTGAATGCCACTTCTCTCTCTCTCTCCACTAGCAAAACAGCCTGAATCTTTTCCAGTTTCTGTGCAAGATTAAAATAATAAGTGCTAGCACTTTAAAAATCTCATTACTTCTGGATTTCTTAAACTGATGTATCTTTTTTTCAGGCTCATAAGGAACCCTGAAAAAAAAGACTACGGCTGTTTTAATATCTCCCATTCCACCCAAAATACCTTTTCCCTCTCATCTTTAAAGCATCAACAATCCTAATGTTTAACTCTCCTAACACAGAGACCCCCCCAAAATCAGTATTCTATATGGCAATTCATGCCAGGCCGAAGAGATTTATTAGGGAAAGTAATCTGAAGATGTTATTCCAAAGTCCTACCTAACTGTTTTGCTGACACTCCAGAGGTGGGTTCCTACCAGTTCGCACCTATTCGGTAGAACCGGTTCGTCAAACCTCCCAAACCGGTTAGAAGAGGTTCCACCACTGGACCTGGAAAGCAGGCCACACCTACAGAAGAGGTTCCAAAATTGTTTGAAACCCACCACTGGAGGAGAGAGATACAGAGAGAGAGAGAGACAGACAGACAGTCAGACAGACAGACACAGAGAGAGAATCACATAGAGAGACACAGAGGGAGGGAGGGAGAGGCAAAGACACACACACATACACACAGACTCAAACAGAGAGAGAAAGAGAAAGAGAAAGAAAGGAAGGAAGGAAGAAAAAGTGAGAGAGATGAAAGAAAAAAAGAAAAAGGGGACAGAGAGACAAAAGGAAAGAGAGAGAGAGAGAGAGAGAGAGAGAGAGAGAGAACGAACACATGGCCGGCAAGCCACTCCCACAAAGGAGGCCACACCCACATAGTAGGTTCAAAAAATTTTTGAAACCCACCACTGATACACTCACACAGGGGTTGCATCCTACCAGTTTAGCAAACGGTTCACTGAGCGCTTCTGCGTAATTCAGAAAATACTTACCTTCCGGATTGCTGCCGCGCGACTCAGCTGCAAAGATAAAGGTAGCTAAAGCTTGTGGGCCCATTTGATTGAGAACTAGTTTGCTCCCAGCTGATCGTCGGAGCTACTGGTTCAAACGAACTGGTCCGAACCGGTAGAATCCCACTCTTGCGGCTCACACCCGTACTTTTTGGAAACACACACCACTGGGCAACCGACTTTTCCCTACCTATAACCCAACTGTGACAATAGTTTGAAATCCTTTCATCGGAACACCATCAGCATCAGGTGCAGTATTCTGCACAGCTGCAGTTTAAAAGCAGTCCAGTGCTCTTAGATGTAACTGAGGGAGCTTGTCATTACTTCAAAGCGGCTGATGGGTGACTGGATTTGCAGGTCCAGCGTTAAAACAGTATTATCTTATGGCAAAAAAAACCTCAAGGCAACTGCAGCAATGGAAATGGATTTGGTCTTAACTCTGGTGCAAAAGCCATGAACAGCAGCATAATCCTTTAAAAAGCAGCACTCAGAAAAAGTGACAATAAAACCAATAGTAAATAGCACTGCTGCATTTCCTTGAGATGATTCCCGTTTCGTTTAACCATAGTATCACCATAATAAAGGAGGTAAATATCATGAACTCAATCCATCGGTCTCAAGAGTCATCCGAGGATATGGAAAAGGCAATCAAGAGCAAGCATTCCCCAGTTATTGAGATGGCAAAATTAATTGGGACCAATAATATGCAACCTTTAGCCCTCTGGCACTTTGGGCTTTAAGGATAACTGGTACATTTGCCATTGGTGGCAATTAACACAACTAATGCAAATTGACACCAATAGTGTAACTTCCATTAGTCAAAGTGTTGTTAGTACCAGTGACGGGGAGGCAGGGGAGGCAGGGCCTCACCACTGTCATCATGAAAAGAAAAAAAATGTAAAAGGAAAAAGGCTGAGCTAGTTGCTACCAGAGTCACCATGGATGACTCTGCTTAGTGCTTAATTGTTTAAAAAAGCCTCTAAAAAGCGCCCTCTACAGGAGGAGGCGGGAGAACCACGTGCCTCGTTTAGTCTGACTTTATGATCACTCGAGCAGAGTTAAGCAAGGGTTAAAAGCCGAAAAATTCCTTATGTAGATGAGGCACGTGGTTCTCTCGCCTCCTCCTGTAGAGGGCGTTTTTTTAAGAGGCTTTTTTAAACAGTTGAATGTTGAATGTTGATTTTATTTATATGCTGCCCTTTTCCCCCGAAGGGGACTCAGGGCGGCTCACAACTCAACCAGGGAAGGGGGATACAAACAGAAAATTAAAACGACACAAAAACAATACATAATTTAAAATACACAACAGTCATACCAATTCGAGACGGGGGCAATAGTTCTTTAGCCCCAGGCTTGTCTGAACAGCCAGGTTTTAAGGGCTTTGCGGAAGGCCTGGAGGGTGGTGAGGGTTCGAATCTCCACGGGGAGTTCGTTCCAGAGGGTTGGAGCAGCCACAGAGAAGGCTCTCCTCCGGGTAGTCGCCAGTCGACACTGGCCGGTGGATGGAATTCGGAGGAGGCCTAATCTGTGGGATCTAATCGGTCTAGTGGAGGTAATTGGCAGCAGGCGGTCTCTCAAGTACCCAGGTCCAATACCAGTTAAGCAGAGTCATCCATTGGGGACTCTGGCAGCAGCTAACCCAGCCTGACCTCAGCAGCTCTTGCCTTTTTCCTTTTATATTTTTACATTTTCATGATGGCAGGCAAGAGCTAATGTAAAGGCAAGCCATTTGGAGAGCGGGACGCCTCTATGTCGGACATAGCGGCGGGGTGGGCAAAAGCCGCTTTCTTTCTTTTTGCCTCACCAGCCATAAACCTCACCGCACGTCACTGGTTGTTAGTACGTATGTAGGAGATAAGTTTACACATATATAGTAGACCATCTTCTCATACTTATGCCCCCAATTACAAGGAATTTTATGATAAGTTTTATCATCTTAAAAGATGACAGTCTGAAAAGTGCTCGAAAGCTGGCCTCAAAGGCTTGCAGCCATAGTTAAGGGATTTCAACATCCCTTGCAAATCTATGCAATGCCAATAAAAGCAGCGGTCCCCAACCCCTGGCATTTTGGAACCAGGCTGCGGAAGTGGTGGATGAGCACGCACATGTGCATGAAGCTGCATTTGTGAAAGTGGTGCGCACACAGGAAACCATCCCTTATTCCCGCCGCTGTTGCCGCCTCTGCTGGTTTGCCAAGCTGGAAAGGTTGGAGACCGCTAAATTAAAGTCTGAAAACTGGGAGGTATCAATTGTTTATCAACTGGATAATGCACGTTCTAATTTATTAGAAACGTATATACAAAAAAACAAGAATTCAAGCTACAAAGAAATCCTGCAAATTTTCATAATAGAGAGGGGTGGGTTTCTGCCGGTTTGCCGGGTAAACCAGTAGTGGCGGTGGTGGGAGGCTCCACCTACCCGCCAGACACAGAAGCGTGGCGCGAGTGCGTGCAAACCGGTATTAAAATAAATTGAAACCCACCACTGGCTACAAAGAAAGTACACTACGAAATAGAAGAATCCTGCTTGAAATAGTTACAGATTTGACCAAGAGAGAAGCTAAAACTAAATATGGGATTAATCTCAAACATGTAAAGATGCCTTTCTTTACATGTTTTAACCATCTTTTTATGGGCTAAAGGGAAGATGCCTGGTAGCCACCAAGAATGCTATGCGTATTTGTGGAATGCAAAGCACATTACAAACATAACTCTCTTCTTGATGTATCCAATCCTTCATTCATTTCAAGAATATAAAAAAATAAGGTTTTCGGAATAAGCAGGAAAACATCATCACTGGCAACTTCACAAAGGTTTTGCAAAGAAACATCTAGATCTCTAATACCCATGGGTAGGGCATTAAGCTCTTGCCTTTTTCAACAAAGTATAGTACAGGTAGTCTTTGACTAGGAGCCATTCATTCAGTGATTTTTGTTTAAGTTACAAGAGCACTGAATTACGACCAGTCCTTGGACTTATGACTGTCACAGGACTCCTAGGGTCACATGATCAAAATTTGAGTGCTTGGCAACCAGCATGCACTTAGATGGTTACCGTATTTCCAGAGTCATGCGATCACCATTGGCGAGCTTCCCAGCCAGCTTCCAACAAGCGAAGTCAACGAGAGAAGCTGGATGACCTGTGTGATTCACTTAACAACTGCAATGATTTTGCTTAGCAACTATGGCAACTTGCTCTAACAACTGCCTTGCTTAACAGTGGAATATCTGTTCCCAATTGTGCTCATAAAATCGAGGGCTACCTACTAAAAGATTCCCTTTAGAGCAGGGGTGTCAAACTCGATTTCATTGAGGGCTGCATCAGGGTTGTGTCTGACCTCGGGGGGGGGGGTCAGGGGGCATGGCCAAGGGGCATGGCCAGTTCAATTTCACTCATGTCGGGGACACCCGTGGTGGCCCAAGCGCTCTGTCAGTGAAAACGGGCTCCCAAAATCCATTATGGCTGCGATGGCCTCCTGCAACCCTCTGCCAGTGAAAACAGAGCTCTGGAGGGCCACCTGTGTCCCTCCTGAGCTCCGTTTTCGCTGGCAGAGGCACCACGGGCCGACCCTTCACTGTTTCCAGGGAGGTCCTGTGGGCCATATCTAAGCACATCCCTGCTTTACAGCAATAAATAACTATCAGTGATAACTGAGATGCAAAAAGTGACATTCAGCTAGTAATTTCAGGACAACTTCGTCTTCTGACTTGTTCTTCCCGCAGGTTTTTACATTAAATTATATTTGAAGTTCCTGTTAAAATTCCAAAGACAAAGAAGAACATCCTACTACAGGAAAATACAAACTCCAGCTACATTTTAACTCTGAGAAACTAGTCTCACAATTCTTTGGATACAGACCTCTGTTTCAAAAATCCAGATTTCTTAAAAGTAATTCCACAACATTCGAAGCCAAGTATCTCCTCAGAACGGTTTAGCAATATATCATTAATATGTGAATACAAGGAGTTAGCTTCATTGGAAAAGCTTACCAACAAACTTTGAGATAAAGTAAGTTATCACCAAATCGGATGAAACAAGATTTAAAAATATGAAACTTACAAAATACTCTCTCTCTCTTCATAAGAGTCTACTTTCCTGCTTTTCTACCATCTTGGCCCAATAAGCATGACTCTTGTAAAACCCCTGCCACTTCAGAAGTATGTCCTGGCATGAAGATGCAAAGAAACCATTTGAATACACGTAACTTGTCTTTAATCTGCATGATTTGAAAACCACAACAATCACTGCCATTTATAGTTGATAGTTCAATCCTACACTTGCCTACTCCGAAGTCAATTCTCACTAAGCCCAAATAAGTTATTGTTAGGGAAACGTGTAGAGCAGTGTTTCTCAACCTTGGCAACTTGAAGATGTCCGGACTTCAACTCCCAGAATTCCCCAGCCAGCATTCGCATTCGCTGGCTGGGGAATTCTGGGAGTTGAAGTCCGGACTTCTTCAAGTTGCCAAGGTTGAGAAACACTGGTGTAGAGGATTATCAGCTGGGGCGGGGGGGGGGAGGAACAGGCCTATCTGCCTTGAAAAGGAAGGGGGAGAAGCTGAACATCAAGGCATCATGAAAGCGTTTCACCTGAAGGGAGGCAGGTCCCATCTGGACGATAAATAACCAAGCCGAAACAGCTGGACCTAATCGACCCTGTCACAAATTACCCCTAAATCAATTTAGCAAAATGATCGTCTGCCATTTTCTGCCTTCTGACATATGTCCACCAAATGATGTTAGGCACCTTCTTGGAAAGATTAACCAAACCCGGGCATAAACGCTCAGGCGGCGATCACTGAAGGAAAACCCAAATAATAATGGAAACGTCAATAGCAACATTGCAAAAGGCGTTTATGTTTTAATTACCTTATTAGACCTCAGCCCGTTATAAACTGTATCCAAGGTTTCTTCTGTAACCCTGAAACTGACGTCAGTTCTCACCGCGTTCGATTGGTGACATGAGGTATTCTCAAGTTCTAAAGCCTGAGCAGAAATTTGAATTTCATTTGGACCTCTAGGTATCGTGTTGTGTTCTGTTTGGTGAACGTGTGCATGTTTTACTAAGTCCATTTTATCAGCAGGTATACTTCCATCTTCATAATAAGTATCCATATCCTGAGGTGAAATATCCTTTTCAATCATCCTGTCACGGTTTTCTAATGGTTCGTTAACTTCAAAGCTGTTCTTCAAGTCCTTTCCGTCTACAATATCTGCAGTGATGTCATACTCTCGATCACTCTCCCGAAGCCATTCTACATCTGCTAAGATGTCCTTTTGTGAAGAAGTCCCTGGATTAAAAGGTCCATCTCCTCCTTCCTGGTGACCTTCCAGGCTCAACGGAGATTCCCCTCCTCTATGCTTTGCGTGTAAAGTATCCTGCAACTTCACTTGGTTGGGCCCATTGAGAGGGGAACTCCTTGAGGTGTTATGTTCACTGCTAGACACGGGAGAGGAAAATGTTCCAAACCTGCCTATCAACTGAATGTCCTCTATGGAAGACAGGCTTCTAATCAGATGGGGTCGTTCTGACAGCCCAGCTTGCTTTCCTTCCCTTTCGGTTTGAGGGCTGGACAGACCTGAATCGTCATCTTCTGAAGTAAGAGAACTTGTGCCATATTCCTCTTGGCTTCTCCCTGCTGAGCCTGTCATTTCAAAAGCCCCGACAACTGAGGATTCACTTTTATTTGCAGAGTCGGCAAAATTTGGCAAGACGAGCATCCTCCAGGACCTCCTATGCTCTTTCTTCTCTGTGTGATACTTTGCTCTGGACACGCCAGCTGTTCGGATGACGTCACCGTTCAGCTTAAGTGCGTCAAAAATCATTTTTTCATCTAGCTTATTTGTCTCCCGTCCCCTCAGCTCAAACGCACTGGAAGAAGAGAGCGCACCGTTGGAGCACAAGGTGCTGAGGTCCAGTGTTCTGTGACTATACGGCAAGGTCCGGTCGGAGAACTGCCTGGAGGAAAGGCTGCCTTTGGAACCCGAATCAATCTGCTCATTCAGCCGAACCGTGTCGTAGATGGACCTCTGAGGAACATAGCAGTCCTCAATATTTATATCCTCCTCTTCCTCACCTTTTCCCACACAGGGAGGATTTTGGCGTAAACAGTCTGGTCTGCTCAGTGGCTTTCCCATTTCTGCAATTATTTACAGAATTTTGCCCAAGTGCTCCTCCTATGTCTTTACTAGCGATGTCGTGCAATACACAGATAAAAAGAGACCCGAAATGCCACTACAGTAAACTTGCCTTAGAGCAGAACGTTTAAGTACATACTAAATCAAGAACATAACTTATGAGGTGGATAAGGTTATAATCAGTGCATCTATCAAAGAAAAGTATACGTTTACCTGGTGGTGATTTCAATGCTCCCTTCCTAAAAATATAAAGTGCCTGAGCTTAAGAAAAGAGGGAACCGAGGGTGGGGGGGGATGGGGGGGGCTATCTTTGAATACTTTAAAACACTGCCTCAAGTATATACATTAAAAAAAAAAAGGAACGGCCCACGACAAAATCTAAGTGGCTCAAATAGTCAGACCTTCCCTTGGATCTCTCCGTTTCATTTCTCAGGTTAAAATGTGCGCGTTTAAATCCCCAGATTGAGTCGTCAAAGGAAATCATCTTTACAAGCAGGTACCATATTATCTTCAGGAAGTGGCTAACTGTAATCCATTCAAAAGGCTTGGAAAAACCCATCTTCTTTTATCAATAAGCCATGCCGAAGAAACCCTTTAAGAGGAGAGGGGGAGAAAAAAAAGAACCAACAATCCAGACAAAAATGTTACGACGAAAGGCACTTGGGAAAGTTTTCAAGGAAAAAAAATATAATTCAAGAAAGGAAGTAAACCAGGTACATTCAAGAATCAGAGGATAAATCTCCACTCGAAAAGCAGTTTCTTCCTTGCGTCCCAAAAGTTCCTGTGCAAAGCGTTCAGAAGTTCCCTTATGGAATGTGACGTTTTCTGAGCAGCCGAATGAAAAGAGATTTTTTTTAAAAAAGAAGGCTACGGAAGAAAACTTCTCTCCGACCCGCTTTAAGCGTTCTGCTTCAAACTGGCTATCCTCTGTAAGGCGGCAGTGCAGCCGGAAGCCACAACGTTTCTCTTTTCACAAAGGCACGACGGATTTACATTCTCTTTAAAGCTAGCAAGATTTCCGATTCCATTGGAGCTGGGAAGAGAGCAGCCGGTCGACGCTCGGATCAGCGTTAGCCGTAGCGAAGAAGGCATAAAAGGAAATTCCCAGCCGTAAATGTTCAGCCATGCTGCCCAGTGTGGCTGGGAAGCTTTCTATCCCCCCCTGGTTTCTTCTGATTTGACAGGCATCGTCCTCCCTAGAGTGAGCTTAAAAGAAACACCCTTTCTGTTCTTCGGACAACATCTGCTGCTAAACCCATTCGCTCCCTGAGCATTATGCTAACAGAGCATTAGTAGGAGAGTCTGACCTCTCAGCTTTCCCCCCACACACACACACACCCGCCCTTACGCTTCCTGCCTCACATGGCTTGGCTTAGCCATGTCTCACTTTTACTGTTTTTCTTGTCTTTTTGCCCTTTTGGGGAGGGGGGGGGATAAACAGAGGAGCAAGTTCCTATCAGCATTCAACTCATCAGAGGTATCCCTCTGTAACCCTGACGGGAAAAAGGGAGAAAGTAATGGTTTAGAACAGAGTCGGAAACCATGATAATTGGATCAAAATGTCAAGCCGAGTAACCTGACACTCTCCAAGATGGTCCTGGCTACTAAAAACTGTCTCCAACACTAAAAAAAAAAATCAGCTTAAATTAACAGGCTGGTCTTTATTCATAAACAATTACTGCCGGCATCAGCGGGCATTCTGGAAGTAAAAGGATGCAAAGTTACATTTCCTTCACTCGATATTTGTAATCCACACACACACACACACACACACACGATTAAAATTCTACTTAACGACTTCCCCTGAAAAACTAACAATGTGCCCTTTGTTATATCTCAGTTCGGGCCATTGGAAATGGAATTGATAGTTTCACCCTTATATTTAGTTTCCTGGTTCTCAGACTACACTGTGAAAATCAAACAAACGCAAGAATGTAAACCATTGCTCCTGACTCGGATTAAAAATGAAAAACAAAGCAGAGTGATAGCATTGGGCAGAATAACCATTTTAAATAAGGAAAATAACGCGTTTCTGAAGAAAAAATATTCCCATAAAAAGGGATCGTGAAAGACTATTTTTTCCCATCCCCTGTTCTGTTTACCATCCCCTAATTCAGATATTTGTCTATTGGCCTGTTAAATAAGCTTCCAAACTTATATTTTAGGAAGCTCCATCTGATCATGACTATGCTATTCATTTCAAGAAAGTATTCCCATGTGTTTCTCAAGAGCCGAGGTGGCACAGTGGTTAGAGTGCAGCACTGCAGGCTACTTCAGCTGACTGCAGTTCTGCAGTTTGGCTGTTCAAATCTCACCGGCTCAGGGTTGACTCAGCCTTCCATCCTTCCGAGGTGGGTAAAATGAGGACCCGGATTGTTGTTGGGGGCAATATGCTGACTCTGTAAACCGCTTAGAGAGGGCTGAAAGCCCTATGAAGCGGTATATGTCAAATAAATAAATAAATAAATAAATAAATAAATGAATGAATGAATGAATGAATGAATGAATGAATGAATGAATGAACAAAAAAACAAGCAGAGGTGGTATTCAGCCAGTTCTGACAGGTTCTGGAGAACCAGTAGTGGACATTTTGGGTAGTTCGGAGAACTAGCAAATAGGCTGGCCCCACCCCACACATCCCGCTGCCTCCCAGCTGATCTTCTTTCGTTGCCCTGAACAGGAGAACGGAACTGAAAAGGTTAGTGAGGTGAGGAGGGAATGGGGATTTTGCAGTAACCTTCCCCTGTCATGCCCAGAACGCCAAGCCATGCCCACAAAGCCACGCCCACAGAACTAGTAGTAACTTTTTTTTGAATCCCATCCCTGAAAACAAGGCAAGAGGATGGACAGCGGTTGGACATATTAGCACAAGTTTTTCAAACTGTCTTTGACCCTTTCTAAAGGCTTCCTAGAAGTGTCAGGCGTCAATCAGTTCATGAAATGTTTGTAGTGATGTTGCCATGTATGTATTACAAAACTCGCCACGACTGAAGGTATTTCATTTCTCTTTCCAACCATATTCGTGTTGAGATTGGGGAAAAGAGCAAGATTACAGACACTTACTGGAGTGCGCCATTGAAAATATATGAAAGAAAGCGATCATTTAATTATCAAGGTTCCAATGTATTAATTATCATAATCATCTGCTTATGCCAGTTATGTCTGTGTGAGATGTCAATGCATGAGAATTAGAATTAGCCCAAAGCACATATTCCAGTAGAGAGAAGTTCCCTGAAGATGGGCTCTAGCATGAGGCCAAAATTACTGTAACACACTCTACATGGGGCTGCCCTTGAAGAGTGTTCGAAGACTTCTGTTAGTCCAGAATGCAGCCGCGCGAGCGATTGTGGGTGCACCCAGGTACACCCACGTCACACCTATCCTCTGCGAGCTGCACTGGCTACCCATTAGTCTCTGGACCCACTTCAAGGTGCTGGTCGTCACCTATAAAGCCCTACATGGCATTGGACCTGGGTACCTGAGAGACCGCCTCCTGCCGATTACCTCCCATAGACCGATTAGATCTCACAGGTTAGGTCTCCTCCGGATTCCATCTGCCAGCCAATGTCGGCTGGCGACTCCCCGGGGGAGAGCCTTCTCTGTTGCAGCTCCAGCCCTTTGGAATGACCTCCCCGTGGAGATCCGGACCCTTACTACCCTCCCGGCCTTCCGCAAAGCCACCAAGTCCTGGCTGCTCCAGCAGGCCGGGGGGCTTGTGAAATATCCAGCCCCACGGTAACTGTGAATGTTGTATATTTTAAAGTGTTGTTTTGTTTATTTATCCCCTTCCCTTGTTTATTGTGAGCCGCCCGGAGTCCTTTGGGAGTGGGCGGCATACAAGACAAATAAACTAAACTAAACTAAACTAAAAGCTCAGAAGACTAAATATCTCTGATCTTGGTAATCAATCCAGATTCAATCTTGCACATTCAAGCAACTTCAAACCCCTGAGCTTTAAAAATAAGAAGTATCTTGAACTCAACCCCAAAATAACCACAGCCATATTGGAATGAAATGGTGTACCTGTGCAGCCCTAGACAACTACCCTCCAGGAAGGATTCAAAAATAACCTCTCACGTTGCCCAGTTCTGTTCTACCATTTGTATGATACTCTATACTTAGGATTGGAAATTCTTATAGTAGTGGATTTATTTTAGTAACTATGTTCTTAATTATTTTGAGACCCTATTATACTTGTTTTCTCTCTCAACACAAACAGACATGTAAAACTTCACTTATTTTATTTTTCATGTATATATTCACATTAATTTCTTTTTAAAACTTTTTTTTTTAATTCAATATCTTATTTGTATCTGGCCTCAGGGCTGTAATAAAACAATTTGAATTTAATTTAAGACTTGGGTAACAATACGGTGGGATCACTTTGAAGCAGCTTAAGCTTTAAGGTCAGCCCCGGGTTAAGCATGTTACATCAGTCTCATCTGAGTTAATAGAGCAGACCCCCCAAAAAAAGGATTTCGCTTGGTTTTCTGTTCTCTACAGACTAAGGCAGTGTTTCTCAACCTTGGCCACTTGAAGATGTCTGGACTTCAACTCCCAGAATTCCCCAGCCAGCATTCGCTGGCTGGGGAATTCTAGGAGTTGAAGTCCAGGGTTCCACCACAAAACCGCGTTCGACTAAAGGGCGCTCGACGAAACCGCGTACCTGACGTCATCACAGGGCGACAACAGCGCGGAGACAGAAGCACGCTGTAAACGCTAAACCTAAAATTAACCCCTAAACCTAAACCTAACCCCCCTAAACCTATTCCTAAACCTAACCCTAAATCTAACCCTTAACCTAACCCTAAACCTAACCCTTAACCTAACCCTAAACCTAACCCTTAACCTAACCCTAAACCTAACCCTTAACCTAACCCTATCCCTAACCCTTAACCTAACCGTAAACCTAACCCTAAACCTAACCCTTAACCTAACCCTAACCCTAACCCTAACCCTTAACCTAACCCTAACCCTAACCCTAACCCTAAACCTAACCCTTACCTTAACTTGAATCGGCTTGCTTTCAAAACGCTATTTAAAGCGCCCTTCTTTCTCCGCGCTCGCTGTTGTCGCCCTGTTGATGACATCAGCGACGCGGTTTAATCGGGCGCGGCTTAGTCGAGCACGGTTTTGTTGTGCCACGGAAGTCCAGACATCTTCAAGTAGCCAAGGTTGAGAAACACTGGACTAAGGACTTTTCCAGCCTACAGCATTGTTCGGGGCAGTTCTAACGAACAGCTTATGAAATTCAAGTTTATGCCTTGAAGTCCAACACAAGGTTAATTTCTTTTTCTTCCACACTGGGTTTCCTTGGACTCACTAGAGATTCTAGTGATCAATTCTGCCAGAAGGCTTTTTTTTTGGAAGAGAGCCTGAGTTAGAAGATAGAAACCAGAACTGTGTTTCAGCAGAACTACACAAGCTATTGGCTCACTGCCCTTTGTCTAGCCTCACCTCCGCATTCTTGTGTTTCCCTGACCGACTGGCACTTTCCCTGATCTTGGGAACCTAGCTTAGACAGGTCCTCCTGAGTACATAATCCTTGGCCTGGTCCCAGGTTGTGACTCTTGGACAATCCCCTGGGAGAAATGTCTGGCTTGGCTCCACCTAGGACTTTGCAATATATGTTAAGCAGGGGTGGGTTTCAACCGGTTCGCGGCGGTCCCTGCGAACCGGTTGGTCGCCGAACCCGGAAGTAAGTAACTTCCGGGAACGGCGAAGGGCGCGCCTGCCCACCCGCGGTCCTTACCCGGTTTTGACGAGTTCTGCGCTTCCACGCATGCGCAGGACACATACAGCGCCTGCGCGATCGTCCAGGAGCAGCTGGAGCGTCGCGCAGACGCTAGTACGCATGCGTACACCGCGCGCGTGCACGAGGACGCTGCCGGCCCCATTCCAACCGAACCGTTTGGAACGGGGCGAGAAACCCACCCCTGATGTTAAGTATGAAAATGTATGTGTCTGTGCCAGCTGTTGAGAAGGACACAAATTATATAGCCTCTTCCTCCTCCTCCTCCAGCTTTCTTTATTGTCTCCCTTTTGGAATTGTTTGATATTAAAGCACTAATCGGAGCTGCATCTCCTTCTTCTTGCATGCCGGTATAATGGCTCTTGGTGTAAGAGGTAAACAAAACTGAATTCCCCACACAATATCTGTCTCTCAGGTTACTATTTCCCCTGCATTTCACCTGGATATGGAAAGAAGGATGGTTTGAGGCTACCAGTACAATCCACTGTCCCTTCAACTGTTCCTGAAAGTATCTAAGCAGACCAGAAGAACAACACCAAAAGGCTGTAGGAAGTTATCCCCCAGCCCTCTCCCAGAAAAATGAAATATCCTAGGAAATATTGAAAAGGCAGAATATTTCTCTGGATGTGAAAAGAAAGAAACATGTTTTAAAAGTCAGAATAGCTGCTTGTAGCTTCCTGCCCACCCCCACTTCGTTAATGGGCCATTAAGAAGGCCAAGCTAGTCCACTTTACATAATAGACTTCTCCACTTCAGCTACAGGAAAGCATGATAATATTGGCCCCAACTGACCACATGGCATCTGAGAATTCAACCAAACCTGGATTCAAAACACAGCCCAGAGAGTTGCCCCTGCATGGCCCCATGGGAGTCTGACAACCAATCAGAATACATTTCTTACGCAGGAACAGGAAACAGAGAGATGGGACTGAACAGGTTATAAAAAGCCTAGCAAGCCCCTCCCTCGGCCCTTCTCTTCTTCTCCACCAACATTGAAGCATGTGATCACCTTTTCTGTTCAGGGCTCAAGCCATGTGGTCCTGTCCACCATTAAAACCATCTTTCCAAGCAGCCTTCGTGTCTCCAGTGTCTTTTCTCCGACTTGGAGCCGAACCCAGAAGGACATTTCTTTCATCAAGGCTATATATAAGGTCTACTGTAACTTTTAAAGCAGCTCCTTTTTTTGAGATGAGAACCATATTTTGGCCTTCACTGTATGGGATTATTCCCCCAAAAGGGAAAGACCACGTAAGAGATATAGACCTACACAAGCCAAGATGAAATCCAATTCTATTTCCTTTACATTTATACCCAGTCACAATGTTATTATAATTCACTCAGGATTATATGGGCAGTGCTATCATCAACACAACAACACAATCTGGAGGAACCTCCACCAACACAGTGAAACAACTTTGCAGCATATAGAAACCAGTGAGAGTGGCATCGGAGAGTGGGAAACAACAGTACAAGCATATTGTGTGCAGAAAACCTAACATTTCAAAAAGTTTTAAGACATGCAAAAGTTTGCACGTGTATAAAAATGATTTTAAAAAAACCAAACCAAAGCTAAAATTGTGGATACTCCAAAATTTTTAACACACACACATACACACCGAAGCCTGAACTCATCAATCACAAACATGTCGGGCGACAGATAATGAGTTAACAGTGGTAACAAATTTGCTGCGTGCAGTATTTTGACAGCTCTGTTCCAAAGCTATAGGGAGAATTGTCTTACCTGAAATACTTTCAGTTGTTGATTAATAATCTCTGTTTCCATTCCAACAGGGCCTTGGGACTCTTCGTGCTCTTCAGCTTCCTCAAGCAGTTTGGCAAATCCCTTCAGTTTGCCGTAAAAGTCTTCGACGCGATGAATAGTCCCTTCGATCTGCTCTTCCCTGGTTTTCGCTCTGTCCAGTAATTTGTTGCACTGCTTATTCAGAGCCTCCAAATCCCTTTTTATACCTGCGAGATCGGGAGAAGCCTCTGCTTCGCTTGCTAGCATCACTTTACACGCCTTGTTTGCATTTTCATTTCTGCTGATCAGCTCCTGCAATTTCTGGAGGAAAACTTTGATGCCCTCTTGCTGGCACCGCAGAGTGACAAGGTCCCTGGCCACAGGAGCCATGCTATCCAACTCATCGTCACACTCTGCAAATTGGGAAAACAGCTCTCGAATGGTATTCTGGAAATGTCCGATTCCTTGGAGCTTGGTCTCCAGGAAGGAACATTCGTCCTCAACCTGCCGGCTGACCGTGTTGAATTCTTCTTCTAATGACTCTGCCTGCAACAAGATGTCAGAGACGTTTGCTGAATCAGAAGCATCCACTACCAAATCTTGGGCAAGCTTTTTCGTCACATCCAATTGTGACTTTAATGTCTGAAGGGCTTTCTGCTGAGTCTGCATAATAGTTAAGTGTTTATTACTGTAAGTCTGAGGTTTAAGAGCGTTGTGCGTTTCTAATTGTTCCTTGGTGTTCTTCAACTGCTCCTTAATCTCCTGGGATGATTCTTGAAACTCTTTTAATCTCCGAGACGTCTTTTCCAGAGTATCTGCTTTAATACGTAACTGTTCTGTGATCGTATCCATCTTCTGTATCAATAGTTTCTTTTCCTCTTCAATAATATCCTTATCAGTTTGACAGGCGCTAAGAAAACTGTCCGCGGCGTTACTTAATAGCTCAACAATCCCTTGGTGTTTGTCCAAATCTTTCTGCCAAATCTTCACCTGAGCAATGGAATCCTCTATCTCAACAGGATCGATACCTATTTTAATTTCTGCTAAATTATTCTGGCACTTGGTTATCCAGGGTTGCAAGACCTCTACGTGTTCTCTGTATCGGAGAGCCTTTTCCAAGCAATCATTCAATTTATCTTGCCTTTCATTCACTTGTTTATGCAGCTCATCCCAGTTAGCTTTGAGCCTGTTGAGCTGGGACTGCAGTCCAGTTTTTTCTGCCCCTTGAGTCTTCTGAAGCAGGTTTTCACCTTCTGAAATTATTTTTTCATAGGAGCCAATCTGGTCAGACAACGCGGCCTTAAACTCTTTCTGATCCTCAATGAAAGACCGAAGGCTTTCTAGTTTAGTGGAAATGGGAGGAGAGCGATCTTGTGTTTGTTTCTTTGTGTCCAGCCATGCTTGGAAGTCTTTAGACATTTGTTGGAATTGATGAGAACTTGCATAGGTTAACTCAAGTTGTTCAATGAGACGGCCTGAAAAAGATTTTTTTAAAAAATATGCTTTAAAAATACTGTCAAGCCAAGTCAGTTAAAATAGGATGGGCTTTATTTCAGTCGAAGAAAATTGTTATTTCTAAGAAATGTACACCGTAGTTACATTCAATTTGGATTTAGCTAGTCAAAATGTATTGTTTTTTAATAATGTAAGATTATTTTAAGGTGTAAAACGAAGTCAGAAATAACAAAACCACCTTAAATTGACTATGGAGATTCTTAGGCATTTGGGTCGTGGTTGTCCCAAAGGTGCTTTTTCAAGAATCAACTGGAGTTTCTGGTTTTTCTTTGAAGACATTTTGCTGCTCATCCAAGAAGCTTCTTCAGCTGAAATGTCTTCAAAGAAAAACCAGAAACTCCAGTTGACTCTTGAAAAAGCACCTTTGGGAGAATCTTAAATTGAGATATTCCTGTGAATCTGAGGGGGAAAAAAATCATGTCCAGGGTTATCATCGGTTTCAGAGGTACTTCCAATTACAGGGTAATAGAAATGGTTCCACCACAAAACCGCGCTCGACTAAACCGCGCCCGACTAAACCGCATCGCTGACGTCATCAACAGGGCAACAACAGCGCGGAGACAGAAGCACGCTGTAAACCCTAAACCTAAAATTAACCCCTAAACCTAAACCTAACCCCCCTAAATCTAATCCTAAACCTAACCCTAACCCTAACCCTTAACCTAACCCTAAACCTAACCCTTAACCTAACCCTAAACCTAACCCTTACCTTAAGTTGAATTGGCTTGCTTTCAAACCGCTATTTAAAGCGCCCTTCTTTCTCCGTGCTCGCTGTTGTTGCCCTGTTGATGACGTTAGCGACGCGGTTTAATCGGGCGCGGCTTAGTCGAGCGCGGTTTTGACGGGTCATGAATAGAAATAACATGTATTGCTTATGCAATTAACTGTCTCCTTTAGTCTATAATAAACATGCAATACGTTTTACTACAGAATGGTAATTACATAAGCTTTCTTGAAAGGCATGCCAGAGAAAATGCAAATATCACTGCCAAAGCCTGTTAAAGAGTTTTATGCTTTGTTAAAGTATGCCTTGTTTAAATCTGAACTTTAATACTGCTTCCCATGGTATAATTCCTCCATATTCTAAACCTCCCAGTGAAACTCCATTGTGCTTAAAATATATCCACACAGGAGAAATATATGCATTGAGATTTCTTCAATGTTCCTTAAATCAAGGAACAAGGAGAGCGGTAGTTCATCGGTGCTGAAATAATCCGTCCACGTGTATAAATTTTCTATCAATTGTGTCTCGTTCAATATCAAATGCAGAGATCAAATCTAGAAAAACATACCTATCACCATCCATCCACACAATTCAGGCCCCAGGGGATATCTCCTTTCTTTCAAAGACGTTCTAGCTATCTGGGGGGATAATTGGAACCCTGAATTAAAGTGTAAGGCTAATTTTCATTCCAAGAAACGGTACATCTTCCCACTATTTAGGATTTCTTTTTTTCAACTGCTTTGCCACTTACCTGCTTTTTGTTCCAGCTCCTTGAAAGGCTTTAAGACAACTTCTAATTGCCTGACGAGTTCAGTTCTCAAGTAATCTTCCGCCACCAACGCAGAGAGTTCCTCGCATACAACCCGAGCCGCGTTTATGTGCAACATTTCTTGGTCTATTTGGCCTTTTATTTCCCGAGCCGTTTCCAGTTGCTGCTTGACGGAATCGGAGTCCGCGCTTATAGCCAAGTTCTGGCTGAGTTTATTCTCCAGAGTGCTAAGTTTTTCAGAGAGGGTTTTCAGACAGTTTTGGTACTCTGTGCTTTTGTCAATGACTTGTTCGATTCGACCACAGCGGTTGCTCAGCTGTCCTGTTAAACCATCCCATTTCTGTGCCACTGCTGCCAGCTGCTGCTTCACCCGTTCATGAGTGGGCGGGTGCTCTCCTGGCCTGTGCAGGATTCCCTGGCCTGCTTCAGACAGCTGTTCGTACTGGGGTTTCCGGGTATCGAACTCTTTGAGCAGAATCTGAGGAGGCGGAATATGTTAGAAGTTAATTCTGGACCAGTACGAGGAGGAGCCACCATCACCCTAGTTTTTTTTTTGTTTTTTTTTTGTGAGTATAAATGTGTTTTTATTTTCCATTTTCATTTTCGTACAGTCACATATATACTGTGCATAACCGGGGCCATATAACATTAAACAATAAACACAGCCATTCCTCTTGTCAACAATACCCCCCAAAATAGAAACCCAATGTACCTCTTCGACCCTCCATAAACCCTTTCTTTCGACCCCCTCCAACTTTCCATCTTCCCTCCATCATTCCCCTCTACCCTACTTCCCCTCCCCCTCTACCACTCCTCTCTCCCGGTACACTCCCTCCCTTCCTTCTCACCCTCCCTCCAATCCTCTCTCCCACCCTCTCTACCCCTCTTTCTTCTATCCCTCTACTCCTCCCTTCGGTGTATTTCTACTATCTATTAATATATTCAGCTTGTCCTCTTTTTACAGTAGAATTAAAGAGCAACAGTATACAAGTGCAGTCATGTTACTTTAAAATCTAACACATACTATATATCCCCCCTCCCCCCTAACACCCCACCTCCCTTCCCCCCCCCCCGACTTCCCAGAGCCCATAAACGGAATAGATTTTTAACAAACACAGTCTAAAATATATTAAGACAAAGGAAATTTAAAAAAAGAAGTTAATAACATCTGCAGATTCATTATTTAGACTTGCCTCAGAAAGGCTGTTCCTGTTTAACAGCTTATCTCCTCTCTATATAAGATAGCAAAAATCCAACGGGCTGCATATGGTCTTTTATATGTCAGTAAATAGGCTTAATGATAATAAATCATTGGTGTTGGTTATCACCTTTAAAGCCCTACATGGCTCAGGACCATCGTATCTGCGAGACCGCCTACTGCCACACACCTCCCAACGGCCGATAAGATCCCACAGGGTGGGCCTCCTTCGGATGCCATCAGCCAGACAATGTCGGCTGGCGGGTCCCCGGAGGAGAGCCTTCTCTGTGCCTGCTCCGACCCTTTGGAATCAGCTACCCCCAGAGATCCGGACCTTACCCGCCCTCATGGCCTCCAGAAAAGCTGTTAAAACTTGGCTGTTCCGACAGGCCTGGGGCTGTTGACCTTAGTGTTAAGGTCCAGCCCCCATTAGAAATGTATGAGTGTTGGGAATTTTTAAATTATTCTTTTATTTTGCTTTTCTTTTTTTTTTCTTTCTTTGTAAGCTGCCCGGAGTCCTTCGGGATTGGGCGGACTAGAAATTTAACAAATAAATAAATAAATAAATACTGACTTCAGTTCTAGTACAGTTACCTGTGATTAAGCCATAACCAATGCTATTTAATGGGCCAACTATCTCTTAACTTTAGTTCCAAACTCTTAATATAACTGCTGTGGTCTATCTTAGCTAATACCATTATCTATAATTAAATGTGGAGAGAGGGAGGGAGGGAGGGAGGGAGGGAGGGAGAGAGAGAGAGAGAGAGAGAGAGAGAGAGAGAGAGAGAGAGAATGAGAATAAATAAATAAATAAATAAATCAGGAGGAGACTCTATGGCAAGGAGTGGGTTTTCTGGTCAGCTCCACAATTGATAGGGATTTCGGTTAGGACAGGTAGAGGAAAAAGGATGCCATACTAGGAAGAGACTCTATGGTGGGGGAACCGGACTTCCGGTTGGCTCCAGAATTGAATGGGGGGGCTTGTTGTTCTTTGAGTGTTTAAGATTGCCGAGCCCTGCCTTATACTGTACATTGTAGATTACTCTAAGCTCAGAGACCACCTACTAGGCCTCCTTTGCCACAGTAAATACAACCTCTGAAAGACAGACACTGGTTTTTTTAAGCAAACTTGTTTTTAATTTTTTATCTTCATTATGAAATATGTAGTTTTCATGGGGGAAGTAGACTACCCTAGAGTTACTAATAAGCCAATAATTAATAAATCAAAAGTTTACTTTGGTTATATTTTGAACAGGAAAAAAAAATCCCCACAAGCTCCATTACAAAAACAGATTAAAATATTTACCTGGACTTGCTGCTTCTGTGTGTTTAACATGTTTGGATCAATTGATAGTGGACCAAGCACGCTGATCATTAATTCTTTCTCAACCAGCCACTGGCTTAACTGAGCCTCAGTTGCTTGAAACTGGGTTAGGTAATTTGAAGATTCCTCCATTTTTTTCTGTCTATCAGCTGCCACCTGGCTGAGTTCACTCCATTTGGAATCTACGACAAAATAAACACTGAATTTTAAAATTACATCTTAGAAAATGTTTTTTCTTCACTAAGCGAGGCTGGGCAGCAAACCTCCTCTTAAACTGTTAACAATACATTGGCAGAAAGCCATACCAGAAGAGGAAAAGCTGTATTTTCAGAGCCGAGGTGGTGCAGTGGTTAGAGTGCTGTACTGCAGCCACTTCAACTGACTGTTATCTGCAGTTCGGCGGTTCAAATCTCACCGGCTCAAGGTTGACTCAGCCTTCCATCCTTCCGAGGTGGGTGAAATGAGGACCCGGATTGTTGTTGGGGGCAATATGCTGACTCTGTAAATCGCTTAGAGAGGACTGAAAGCCCCATGAAGTGGTATATAAGTCTAACTGCTATTGCTATTGCTATTGCTATTTTGGAAGAAGGTAAACTGTCTGTAATATGTTAGGTCATCCAAACTGGCCCAGTATTTTTCAGAAATCTACTCTTAACTTCACCACAGGTTATTCATAAAATGTCTAAAGTAATATCAGTTTCTTCAGACCATCACACCCCAATCTAAGACTGTTTTACCAAAAATCTCAAGAGTGGAAGGGCATGGACTTCACCAAATTCTGCTTCACTATTTATGTTCAGTTTGATGTACGAAGATACCAACAAATCACCCATGAGATCACCACTCTCAAGCAGAGACTACAATGCAGAACCTGGAAATTATAGCACTCTCACACATACAAGCAAAAGTATGGATGTGGTATGTAGGAGCTTGGACAAGTAATGGGAGTTCGCCCCATCACATGGTGCTCGAGTCTCAAACCTAGACTGTCCGCTTTCCATCTGACAAGCTCGGCATCTTTAACTGCTGAGCCATCGCATGTCCTCATGAGTATCCTAGACTACGCTAAATCCAAAAATGCTAAGGAATTCCTGGAAGCTTGGCACTCGGCCACATCAATCATTAACAGACACGCAGATGTTTATACAGCATTCCAGAGAGACAATGAAAAGGATAGAAAAGGAAACAAAAAACAAACAAAACCCAAAACAGCTCCTACTCAGTAATCAACACCAAGATAAGCAGGGATTGACACCAAACAAACAATCAAGCAGGAAACAATACAAAACAACAACCCTAATCAAGGAATTACCATCTCAGACAATTACGTAATGAGGAACAGCCTAATCAAGGAGCTACCAAGGAGAAAAACAATACTTCCACCAATACTGTATATAAACAGAGAGCAAACCCCGCCCTTTTCTAGCTCTGAAAATGTGACATAGACGGATAATAAAATGCCTGGAAGCAAAAAACCGAGCTCAGAGAACACAAAGCATTGCACAACTCAAGCTACAGATATTCTCTACTATTGTTAACAAATAACAGGTTGTTTTATCTCTGTTCAGTATACTGGCTTTTCACCAAACAGAAGCTAAAATAAAACCATGGTATATAGCTAGTACAAGTAGTTCATTTAGCGATTCTTCAAAATTACACTGAAAAAAGTAACCTATGACCATTTTTACACTTATGACCATTGCAGCATTCCCATGGTCACGTGATTTACATTTGGATACTTGACAACTAACTCACGTTTACGATGATTGCAGTTTCCCGGGGTCATACGGATCCCCTTTTGCAACCTTCTGACAAGCAAAGTCAATAAGGTAGTAAGATTCACTTTACAATCAGGTTACTAACTTAACAACTGCAGCGATTCACTTAACAAATGTGGCAAGGAAATTCATAAAATGGGGCAAACTCCACTTAACCGGACCGGACAATGCCGGCTGGTGGGCCCCCCCGGGGGAGGGCCTTCTCTGTAGCTGCACCGGCCCTGTGGAACGATCTACCCGTAGAGATCCGGACCCTTACCACTCTCCCGGCCTTCCGTAAAGCCACCAAGACCTGGCTGTTCCAGCAGGCCTGGGACTGTTGATTAATGTCCAGCCCCACTTAGACAGAAGGGATGGTGTGCAATTTTAACAACTGTATTTTTACCTTTAATTTTTTTAAATGCTTTTTATCTTGTCTGTAAGCCGCCCAGAGTCCCAAGGGAGTGGGCGGCATACAAATTTTATTAAATTTCAAATTAACAAAATTTTCACTTAGCAACATAAATTTTGGGCTCCTCTGTGGTCATAAGTTGAGGACTGCCTATATCTGTAACCATGTTCCTCCTTTTGTTGTCAAAGGATTGGGATTGTGTTGTGATGCTTAAGCATCATTCTGATACGTCTTAAGGACGCAATTGAGTTTTGCTGAAATGAGTCTAGGAAACTTTAATACTTTACACAGAAGAAGAGGGAGTTAATTCTCCACATGAATTAGCTCCATGCCTGTCAAGATGCAGCTTTTCTGTTTTTAGTATTATTAACAAATGATATTTTTAGAAAATAGGGCATAACATATTTTTCCTGGATTTAAAACAAAGCCTAATTGTATATGTAATCTCTGTCTATTTATACACTGCCACGATGTAATTGTTCTTTTACCCTGATCTGTTTATTTGCCTATGCCCTTTCTTTCTTTCTTTCACACTTTTTAATATGATTGTTACTTATTTATAGTTTCCTGTTCTGTAGGTTTGTATGGCAATGCTCACCACAATCAAGGATGCGCAAGTTAAAAAGCATTTTTTTGAAGTTCAACAATTCCAGGAGAGGTGGGTATGGGAGAATTGTTATGCATAACTTTTTTGTCCAAACATGGTCAGATTCTCAACATCTGGCAAAAATGTCTAAGAGGGATGTTTTAGAAAAATAGCCAAATGACACAAAACACGGAAAATATATTACAGAACAAAAAAAAAAAAACAGCATGAAGAAACATAAAAAGTGCTGTTTTCCATATTAACTCTACAGTGACAATGCCTTGGTCTTGATTAAGCTGAAATAATCTTCTAATATTTTCATTTTGAATAAGTTGGAGTGTTTACAATAAAAAATGCATTGAACTACAATATTTTCTGAATTGCTGTAGAAAACTTAAACCTAACACAATTGACAAAGCTGTATAAATGACACTGTAGTGCTAGATATAATAATATACAAGCAAGTAACGATTGCTGAATTTAACTATATTAGCATGTTAACTCTCAGATCTATCCAATGCCTAGAGGAAGCAAAAGGTTAATACCTATTTTCTTTAACATTTCTTTCCATTTTGGCACCTCAGAAGAATCAGGGTTTTTTTTCAGCAATTCTGTGACTCTGTCCTTCAGCTCTTCCACTTTACTCTCATTCTGCTTCAATTCTGTTTCAAACAGCTACAACAAACGAAATCAACAGTGTGTAAAGCTTAAAAGTACACAAATCAAGATTTTGGCTTCAATGGTGACCAGCTGGCCTCTTTATCTTATTACACAAATTTAATAGCATAATCCGGGCTATTAAAAGTGAAATTCTGATTTTACTGCAGATATAACTTACTTATTGTTAAATATTTTGGGGATTTGTAAGACTGCTTAATCACCAAGCAGTAACTCCGCTAATGTATTCAGCAGATGTCCACAATGAGTCTGTGCAAAAATGTATGGCAGAATGGTCTTCTATATTATTAACCTGATATTTCCATAAATCTAAAAAAATCACTTTACACATTAATTATTCTCCATAGATAAGTTCTGAAGATGGAAGTTACCTTATGCTGATCAACTTTTTCTTTAACCGTTTCACTGTCGAGAACAGTGGTTTCCCATTTGGCTGCAACTGTGTCCATTTCCTGTAACCACTCCATCATTGAACTTGTTTCTTCTTGAATGTTCTGCATATTTAAAAGCATTGATTCCAATTCTGTTCTTTTGTCCTTCAGTGTTGCTCCCAAGTCATCGTAACTCTGATTCACAGTTGACATGCTATTTTGAATCGTGGCCAGTTCTGTGAGAAAGGAGGTCCCAGATGTGTTTAAACACTAAATTACATAATATTTGGTCTGAAGACACCAGTGCAATAAAAAGTTTAAATTCCTATTTATATGCACAAACTTAGAGAGAGATTTTTGCTTCTTCCACTGATAGCTAAGTGTTGTGGCCCAGCAGGAGCCGTTGGAGCTGCCACCAGACTCCGACAGCGAGGGGCCCTATGAGTCAGCTCTGGAAGATGTGGAGGACCCTGGACAGGGTTCCGACTCCAAGCAGGGTGTAGAGAGGCTGGTTGGCCACCAGGAGGCGCCTGAGCCTCGGACCAGTGGAGAGGAGACTAGGGAGAGTGACTCTGCTGGCCTCTGGATCACTCTCTCTTGTCTCCTCCCCACTGGTCCAAGGCTCAGGTGCCTCCTGGTGGCCAACCAGCCTCTCTGCGCCCTGCTTGGAGTTGGAACCCTGTCCAGGGTCCTCCACATCCTCCAGAGCCGACTCATAGGGCCCCTCGCTGTCGGAGTCTGGTGGTAGCTCCAACGGCTCCTGCCTTGCCACAACATATGTGGAATTGGATTTTGTTTTCATGGACCAATGTAAACTGCTTTTTAATATTCATGGATGAGGCAAATTTGGAATTCTGGATCTTGCCCTGATTCTTTAATCATAACCAGTAAGAAAATTATGGGATTTCAGGAAATCCATTAAAGGTGCAAGTTAAGACGAAGATTCTAGTATAAATCTAGCTGAAACACAATTAAGTGGCGTTTACCTTTGTTCGTCATGAAACTCTGATTACCAACAGCTGTTTCATCTCCATTTAGTATTGCCCCAGGCACATCTAAAAAAAATAATGAAAAAACAAGATTCAGTTCATAATTACTTGAGTAATTCTGAAATTCTTTTTCATCAGCTACAAGGACTAGACTAGATTTAATATGGAAACATAAATGATCGCATTCATTTTTTTAAAAAAAATGACTTAATTAAAGGTAATACATATTTGATTGGGAGTACGTTAACAGTAGAACACAACCCTCCATTTTCCTCTATCCCATTTTCCCCATTAGGAACAATGGTCAGAAATCATGGGGAGAAAAACCTTAATTTCCCTCACTAGCCCCCCCCCCTTTTAGATATTAATTTTTACAATAGATCACATCATAACTGATTCTGATGCTACGTGAGGTTTATCTCGCAGATGTAAAAATTGTCTTTGGAAGGATGCATGTGATTATTTAAACTAGCTGTACTCAACCGTTGGAAGGTGGTCTCTGCTGTTTTAAGTATTTTATCCTGAGGAAGGAATTGTCCTACCAAGAGATTCCTTGCACTGATGTAGGAACTTCTGTTTCATCGGGATACAGTACTACAATTCAGCAAATAAATAAAAAGTCAGCCCTGCGCTTGTTTGGTCTGGCCCATCTGTTCTAATTTCTGAAACCATGAGAAACATTCTGAACGGCTAGGTTGAAAAATTGATTGATTGATTGATTGATTGATTGATTGATTGATTTAATTTATTTGTATGCCGCCCTTCTCCGGGAGGGACTCAGGGCGGCGAACAACTCAGGGGGGGAAAGGGGACATAAAACACAATACACATAATTAAAATACACGAGAATCACACAACCATTCAAGTCGAGAGGGGAGGGGAACTCATCAACCCCAGGCCTGCCGGCACAGCCAGGTTTTGACGGCTTTCCGGAAGGCCTGGAGAGAGGTGAGGGTCTGAATCTCCGTGGGGAGTTCATTCCAAAGGGCCGGAGCTGCTACAGAGAAGGCCCTCCCCCGGGTGGTAGCCAGGTGGCATTGGCTGGTGGACGGAACCCGGAGGAGGCCGACCCTGTGCGATCTAACGGGTCTTTGGGAGGTAATTGGCAGCAGGCGGTCTCTCAAGTACCCAGGTCCAATACCATGAAGGGCTTTATAAGTTACGACTAGCACTTTGAACGTATCCGGAGACCGATCGGTAGCCAGTGCAGCTCGCGGAGGATAGGTGTAACATGGGTGTACCGAGGTGCACCCACAATCGCTCGCGTGGCTGCATTCTGGACGAGTTGAAGTCTCCAAATACTCTTCAAAGGCTGCCCCATTGCAAACATGAATTAAGATGCATAAGTCTTTAACGGTGCAAAGGGATCCCAAATATTGCTTGAGATCATTTTAGGGCCACAAACGTCATGTGACATAAGAGACAACCCAAACTTTAATTTTAGCACAATCATCACTTTATTGTGTGATTAGTAAATTTCTAAATCACAAAACTGGTTCCAGAAATGCTGACTTTGAGCTGGGCCAAAGCCAACTTGATGATGCATTAAAATATCAATTATTTACGGCAGAAATAAGAGCTCTTATTAGTATCTATTGCTTTTCTTTATAAGCAAGATTGCAAAAAATGATTATTTAATGGAGCAGAATTAATTGGAGCCTTGGAAAAGGCCAGGTTATTCACTTTCTCACTAGCAGCTGGGAAGTGAGCATTAGCAGCTGGAACATAAAGAGACAAAATTAAGTAAGTGAGATATGCTCATAATACAGTAAGACCTTGCTATATTTCAACTTGTGGCAGAATTCTCACTAACGTATCAGCCACTAAGGTTTTCAAAGTAAATCTAATACAGAAGTGAGCAGCTTTCTTAGCAGATTTTTGCTATTAAAATAGCATTTCTTTTACCTATTAATATGAATCAGCAGACCCATGTGGTCGCTATTCTAACCTTGTTTGAATGGCATCTTTAAACCTGGTTTTCTCCATCAGGCCTTGGAGATTGATGGCGGGCTACTTGTGGGAATGTTTTATGTTAAAGCCTTGAATTTATTTTACTCTCGCTAGAAGTTCATTGCTCTTTTGTGTTTTGTATTATTCAAAATTGTTTAGTGCTCAGAGTCATTATGGAGTCAGGAGGTCTTTCAAATTTTATAGCTTGATAACTAGACTGCTATTCATTTCATTTCATTTATTGAATTTCTATGCCGCCCAATCCCGGAAGACTCCGGGCAGCTTACAGAAATGAAAAAAAAAATTAAAAGAATTTTTAAAAACCAATGCATTATAGAATTCTTTATTGGCCCAGTGTGATTGGACACCCAAGGTCTTTGTCTTTGATGTATATGCTCTCAGTGTGCATAAAAGGGGGGGGGGGAAGAAGTGGAAAAAAGAAGTGGAAAAAAAGAATCATAAGATATAACACGGTGATAGTCATAGGTTACTAATAAGCAATCAAATCATACTAGCAAACAAACAGAACAATATAAATTGTAAAGATACAAGCAACATGGTTATAGTCATAAGTGGGAGAAGATAGGTAATGGGAAGGATGTGAAGAAGAATAGTAATACAGTCTTAGTAAATAGTTTGTTAGTATTGTGGGAATTAGTTGCTTAGCAGAGTGATGGCATTCGGGGGGGGGGGGAACTGTCTTTGTGTCTAGTTGTTCCCTATAATGTCATTTTGAGGCTAGAAGTTGAAACAATTTATGTCTAGGATGTGAGGGGTCTCTTGATATTTTCACAATCCTCTTTTTGATTCGTGCAGTATGCAGGTCCTCAATGGAAAGCAGGCAGTGGTGAGACTCAGCCAGTTCGCCCCACTCCCGGAGAACCGGTTGCTAACTTTCTGAGCAGTTTGGTGAACTGGTTGTTGGAAGAAATCATTAGGGCAGAGAACCGTTTGTTAAATTATTTGAATCCCACCACTGGAGGCAGGTTAGTAGTAATTGTTTTTTTTCTGCAGTTTTAATTATCGATTGAAATCTGTGTCTGTCTTATTTGGTTGCAGACCAAACTAGCTTGCTACTGTTACCAACGGTGAATAATACTAGATTTCTTCTTCTTTCTTTTCCTTTACAAAAGGCTGCCTTAGGAATTGACTATATACTGTATATTTAAAGTGCTACAATTTAGAAAGATTGGATTCAGCTCTTTTCCTTCTCCTTCAAGGAAGATTTTCACAGTATACTGTACACTCAGACGCACAGTTTTTCAGCTTAAACTCTCTTTGGATAATACTTAAAGCCAGTAATATCATGGAACAAAATGTACAGACCGTGGAATGCTTTGGGATGAGTTCCCCAAGAGTGCTTCAGAGTAAGAAAAGGCTCATATTAGCACCCTGATTACAACTCTTTAAAGCAAGGCTGTCAAACTCCCAGCCAATGGGCCGGATGTGTCATGCTCTGGCCATGCCCATGCCCAGTTTAAGTAAAAGGGGGGGGGATTCCTGACACATCACATGACACCACCTTAATGACGTGTGTTTGACCGTGGCACGACAAAACCGCGGTCCACTAAAGCGCGCCCGATTAAAGCGCGTACCTGACATCAGTAGCAGCGCGACAAATACGACCGTGGAGATTTTAAAAAGCGATTTTAAAGCAAGCCGATTCGTTAGGGTTAGGTTTAGGGTTAGGTTAAGGGTTAGCGTTAGGTTTAGCGTTAGGTTAAGGGTTAGGTTAAGGGTTAGGTTTAGGGTTAGGTTTAGGGTTAGGTTTGGGGGGTTAGGGTAAGGTTTTCGCGTTAATTTTAAGTTTACCGCTCACAGCGTGATGTTTTCGTCGCGCTGTGATGACGTCAGGTACGCGCTTTTGTCGAGCGCGCTTTAGTCTACCGCGGTTTTGTGGTGGAACCGCGTTTGACACCCCTGATTTTAAGCATTTTCACTTTGGCAGTGAAAGAGAACAGAGAATCGTGTCTAAAGTGCTGATGAACATTAATCGGGATGCCAATTGCCATACTGTACCCTTGAATCATTCTCACGCTCTGGACTGTGTATTATAAGGAAGGTGAGTCATTTAATTAATTTACAGTTTGTAACATACTACAATATGGATATTTTGATTGGCACACAACAAAGTAAACAAATCAAGGCAGTGTTTAGAGTGGCAAAGACACCTCAAGAAGGATGGTACTAAACAATTGGCTGGATTTAAGATCCCGGGAGAATGGGATTATTTTAAGTCCCTTATTGAATGTCAAGAAAGAGAACAGACGTGCAAGAAGCTCCGAAGGCATTGAAATGTAAAACACAGGGCCCAAAATAGAAAAAGCCTCCTACCTAATCAATATTCTTTAACCCAACCAGGAGCGAAAACTCAGCAGGCTTTCTCAAAATAAAACTGGGCAGATTTAGTTCAGTAACCCAAAGACTGTACCTCATGTGCATTCACCTCTGGATAAAAATCCCAGAAGATCTTGAAACACAATGCCCAGTTGCTACAACGCAGAATGAAGAGGAATGACGGGCCTAAGATATGTTGTACCTTGAGGCAAAGTAGCCCCATTCATAAACAATGACAATTTCCCCCTTACTCAGTCAAGGTGTGTGTGGTACTCAAGATCTATCAATATATTCTGGCAGTGAGGCAGAAAAATCCTTACCCTTACAGAATAGTACATCAAGTAATGAAGATATACCACGCTCAATATCATCAAAATCAGATACCTATCTGTTCTGACCCCCCTCGTCCCACACCAACACACACTCCGAGCCAAAGATAGGTTACGGCATTTAATTAACAGACAGACAGGTCCTTGGCAGCAAACCAGCACAGACAAACTTGAGCAACAATCCAGCACAGATAAGGCTCGGTAGCAATCCAGCCTGCCAAGCTCACAGTAATGTTCTCCGACATTCGTTCCTGCGTTGACTTCTGCAAGAGGGGCGTGTGCACAAGCAGTCTTTTTATAGTCTGGAGAGGAGCCTAATGACCACCAGCTGAGTGCAATTACCTCCTGTTCTTGCACAACTGTTCCTGACGCCTATTAGCTCTTCAGTGCCGGGCATCCAGGAACAACTCATTACTGGCGTCCGGATAACTCTCCCTTGTCTCCTCTCCACTGGTCCAAGGCTCAGGCGCCTCCTGGTGGCCAACCAGCCTCTCTGTGCCCTGCTCCAAGTCGGAACCCTGTCCAGGGTCCTCCACATCCTCCAGAGCCGACTCAGAGGGCCCTTCACTGTCAGAGTCTGGTGGCAGCTTCAACAGCTCCTGCTGGACCACAACACCTATCTACGTAATGCTAGCACCAATCCAGTGTATTTTAAAATATCATAGCTGTTCTGATCACGACACAGTGGATGCATTAGCCCAACCATGTGGGATTGTCACTTGTGTAAACTGCATCCCACTCTCTCTTTCTCTTTTGAGCACTCAGGTCTAAAGATCCTGTGAGAGCATCACATGAGCCGAGGTGGCGCAGTGGTTAGGGTGCAGCACAGCAGGCCACTTCAGCAGTTCTAATCTCACCGGCTCAAGGTTGACTCAGCCTTCCATCCTTCTGAGGTGGGTGAAATGAGGACCCAGACTGTGGGGGCGATATGCTGACTATGTAAACCGTTTAGAGAGGGTTGAAAGCCCTATGAAGTGGTATATAAGTCTAACTGCTATTGCTATTGCTATGATGAAGAAGGCCTGTTGTTGTTGAGTTGGTGGGTAAACTGTGTCATGATCTCCAGTAACAAGAAGAAAACGTTTCCCACAATAGTTATGAATGAGGAGATTGTGAAGATAAAGTTCGGCGTAAGCTTTTTGCCTTTAAACAACATCCTTCTATCCTATTTCACCAATTGTGGGAAAGAACTCTTAGGTTTTCTGTCACCAGCACAAGCACCTACAACAAGCCAAGTTTTCTGAGCTGTGGCATCACAATATTGTTCTGAGGCTTACTTATTTGCACGCGATCTTACAACACAAATTACGAAAAGGGCAAACTTTTCACTGAAATATCGCAATGCAATATTCACAACTTGCCTCCCCTGCTTCCTGCCATGAATAGCATGCTTCTGATCTGCTGGTTATTGCTCCACAGGAACTTAATGAAATTTGGAACAAAACAAACTCCATGGAAGCAGCAAGACGAAATAGGTCACAGGGGCATAACAGAGCAGAACTGCCCCAATGGAATCAAAAAAAGGATAACGTTTTGCTATTCAAGTAGGAAAGAAAGTTGAAGTACTTATAAGAAAGAGTGTGTGACAGGAACGGTATCTCATCTTGCTTGAAACAATACAATGGTAAGCAAGCAATTGGGATGATACCCAGGGGTGTCTGTTGTGGCCCAGCAGGAGCCGTTGGAGCTGCCACCAGACTCCGACAGCGAGGGGCCCTATGAGTCGGCTCTGGAGGATGTGGAGGACCCTGGACAGGGTTCTGACTCCGAGCAGGGCACAGAGAGGCTGGTTGGCCACCAGGAGGCGCCTGAGCCTTGGACCAGTGGGGAGGAGACAAGGGAGTGTGATCCGGACGTCAGCAGTGGGAAGGAGCCAAGGGAGTTGTTCCTAGATGCCCGGCACCGGAGAGCTAACAGGCATAAGGAACAATTACGCAGTTACAGGAGGTAACTGCACTCAGCTAGTGGTAATTAGGCTCCTCTCCAGACTATAAAAGGAATGCTTGTGCACATGCCCCTTTTGCAGAAGTCAACACATTAACTAATGTTGGAGAACAGTATTGTGAGCTTGGCAGGCTGGATTTCTGCCAAGGCTTATCTGTGCTGGATTGCTGCCAAGGCTTGTCTGTGCCAGTTTTCTGCCAAGGACCTGTCTGTCTGTTAATAAATTCCGTAAAGTATCTTTGGCTTGGAGTGCTTTGGTGTGGAACGAGGGGGGTCAGAACAGGTGTCTAAGAGTAGCAATGGATAGGAATCTGATGGAGGTCATAATCTGCCATTCCTTCAAACTGTCTACTGACAATTTGCTTCCGTCAGCACCATGTTAAGCCCAATAAATGATAACAGTGAAAGAAATATATTTTGTTGGGGGGGGCGGGGTTGTACAATATTCTGAATGTGAGCCAAGGGTGAGTTCTATTAGGTGGTATGAATGGATAGAAATAAAGAAAAACAAGAGAGTAAGTTTATTGACCCATGTGGATCCCCAAGAATTGAGAATATTATTTTTGAGGAGTAACTATTTAGGGGAAAAAAAGTTCCTTTGCTTTAAATGCATGGTTTAAACGTGCCTATTCACGCACACCTATGGAGAAGGAATACGCTCAAAAGCATGATCAATATGATTGTTTCTGGTAAAAGATGCATTGTGCAATGATCAGTTCTTGATACGAAATAAGCCATTATTTGGTAGAGCTATGAAAAAGAAGTGGCACAGATGGAAAAATATAAGAGAAACAAGAGTAAAAGTATAATGACTGCCAAAAGAGAAAGAAGGAATCCTGAATGAAAAAGTATCAGAAAACAGAGAATCCTTCCAACTGATGAAATGCAAAATGAAACCTCGGGAAAGACAATACGGAAGCTCTTTTGGAACAAAGTGGTCAGAATTATAGTATAAAGTATGTACTGCGGTAAGCAGGCGAAACCACTCCATTGATTGAGAACCTGCATGATTTGCACCAAATATTAGACTACATGACGCCTATTAGGAGAGAAGAAAGAGAAGAAAGGGGGGTAGGAAGGATGGAGGGAAGGAGGGAGGGAAGCAAGGAGGGAAGGAAGGAGGGAAGGAAGGAGAGAAGGAGAGAAGAAAGGAGGGAAGGAAGGAGAGAAGGAAGGGGGGAAGGAAGGAGGGAATGTAGGAGAGAAGGAAGGGGGGAAGGAAGGAGGAAAGGAAGGGGAAAAGGAAGGAGAGAAAGAGAAAAGAAAGGAGGGAAGGAAGGAAGGAAAGAGGGAAGGAGAGAAGTAGGGAAGGGGGAAGGAGGGAGGGAAGGAAGGAGGGAAGGAAGGAAGGGGAGTAGGAGAGAAGAAACGAGGGAAGGAAAGAGGGAGGGAGGGAAGAAGAAGTAGGACCGTTGTAAGATAAGATGGATCTATGGGATGGTAAGAAAGCAATCTTCAAGTATATTGTCAACTGTAGGGAAAAAATTGTTATAAATACATATTATTAATAACAGTTATGAGATATCATATAATTGTGAATGTATATATGAAATTGATTAAAAAAAAGACTACATGATGCAATAAAGAATAGGGACATGAAAATGAATCAGTGGTATATTGAATCATTTTCTTAATCCATTCTGTACATTAGCATTATTAAACATTAAGTAAGAATGAGACTCATCAGGCTCAGGATTACCAAAATGACTGTTTACACCCCTCCCCCAAAATAAATATAGCAATGATTTGGGGAGTATTTCTTAGAATGATGTGGTTTATTAATAATTTTATTCAAGTTGTACATCATGACTGTTCGATATATATTTTTTAAATAAATCTAGCAACGATTTGGGGAACATTGTTTAAAACAATGTACTTTGTTAATCATTTTATACATCATTTCAAATGTATCAAAAGTTCAAAATTATGCTTATCCAGCTAACATACCTGACTTGACTCCCCGTGGCTTTGCAGTGGAAGTCACAGCAACAATTAGGTTACACAAAGCATTTCCTCTGCTATTCATTTTCTTAAGATCAGGTGCCTTTGCATTCCATTCATCTTCCAAATCCTAAGGAGGAAACAAACTGTTGTTTTCAACAGCGACCACAATTATCATTTGGAGAGAACATGTCTACACTCTAAAGCAGGGGTGTCGAACTTGATTTCATTGAGGGCCCCATCAGAGTTGGGTTTGACTTCAGGGGGCGAGGTGTGTGTGGCATGATCAGCTTGACATCACTCATGCCAGGGGCATCTGTGGTGATCCAAGCACTCTGCCAGCGATTATGGGCTCCTGAGCTCCGTTTTCAGCTGTGACAGCCTCCTGCAGCCCTCAGAGGGCTACAGGAGGCTGTCGCAGCCAAAAATGGAGCCTGGGAGTGCCGTGTGTGGTCCTCCTAAGCTCCATTTTTGCTGGTGGAGGGACTGTAGGCTGGTCCTTTGCTGTTTCTAGACTGGCCCCGCGGGCCAGATCTAAGCAGGCTGAATCCGGCCCCCGAGCCTTGAGTTTGACACCGCTGCTCTGAAGGACTTAATATGACTAGATATGCTTTTCTCATATCTTGTTTTATCCATTACGATTCCTGTCATATCATGCCTCATGTACAATCTATACTAAAATAAAAAATTAACCTTACAAATATCAGAACTCAAAGCTCCTTTGAAATTCTGCATTGCTGATTAACAATGAGCCGAGGTGGCGCAGTGGGTGGAGTGCAGTACTGCAGGCCACTTCAGCTGACTGCTAGTTCAGCAGTTCAGCGGTTCAAATCTCACCGGCTCAGGGTTGACTCAGCCTTCCATCCTTCCGAGGTGGGTAAAATGAGGACCCGGATTGTTGTTGGGGGCGATATGCTGACTCTGTAAACCGCTTAGAGAGGGCTGAAAGCCCTATGAAGCGGTATATAAGTCTAACTGCTATTGCTATTAATTGCAAGACGTTTATTAGCTACAGTGGAAGTTGGTGGCCAAAGGAGAAAGTGGCAGGGACGTACAGATAGTCCTTGACTTACAACAGTTTGTTTAGTGACTGTTCAGTTACAACGGCACTGAAAAAAGTGACATGACCACTTTTCACACATATGACCCTCCCTGCTCATGTGATTTACACTCAGAGGCTTGACAACTTACAATTCACATGTATGATGGTTGTAGTGTCCAGGGATCATGTGACCCACTTTTGTGACCTTCTGACACGCATAGTGTCAGATCCACTTAACAACCATGTTACTAATTTAACAGCTGCAGTGATTCGCTCAACAAATGTGGAAAGAAAGGCCAGAACTCACTTAACGGATTTCTCACTCAGCAACATAAATGTTAGGTTCAATAGTGGTCATAAGTCTAAGACTACCTGTACATTGCACCTTGTCCTACTTGTCTCTTGAAGCATAGCAGGGTTTGTTTTAACCAGCTGGAAGGCCATATGTTTATTTCGGGTTTGAAATCGCACATATTTTCCATTTTATCTTATGCTCCCATTATACAAATAAACTTTTGCACATAATGAGTGGCTCTCTCCTTTACTGATGCCTAGGAAAATCCTTGCAATATGCTACACGGGTTTAATCCATTCTGGCCTGCGTTAAATGAGTGATGATAATGTTTGCAGCCCCGTCAGCTCAGAGGCCATTGTTTAATTAATGGACATAAAAATCCTTGTCTGGAAGCACTGCCTGTAAAGACAAACACATTTCATACCTTGGTGCTTTGCAAATGTTTCTTTAAGCTATCAGTATTTAAAGAGGGCTGTATAGGGGGAATTCTTTCTGTCGTTTCATCTATCCATTTCTTCAGAGAGTCAACGTAACCCCTGAATGCATCAATTTGTTGTTGGCAAGAGGACACATCCTTCTCTCTATAAAATTAAAAAACAGAAAGAATGAATTGGGGAAGTTACGGCCTCCCTGACCTTGGGATTAAATAAGTAGTACTTTTCTAAGTTAAACCAGTTGCAAAAGCTGTATTTAGAGTGCCGATATATATTGAAATAATTTGATAAAGTTAACAAACAGGTGGGACAAAAAACTCCTTGAGAAGGCATACTGCATCTGTTCAAACAGAGACTGGCAAAAGGTTCTACAGATATCCAGACCTTAAGCTTTAAAAATGATTACCATCACCTTAAATTGCACATGGAAGAAAACCTGCGACTAGTTTAACTGTCACACCAGAGATGCACCACTGGCATACCACATCGCTGCATCCGTAACTATTTAAATGTTGCATTCTGGACCATTTGCAGCTTCTACATAATATACACAGGCAGCCCCCACCCCCACCCCAAGTGCATTGCAGTAATCCAAACAGGTTGGGATCCAGGCATGATCCAAAGATGAGCATAGAGGATCATCACAATACGAGCCTCTGCCCAAGAGAAGCATTCACAGTTGCTTGAACCTTCTGTTATCTTTCAAAAGCTATCACCAATCAGGAAAGGCAGAAAACCAAAGTACAGGGGACAGAAGTGAAGTTATAAAGAACTTGCTTGAACATCGCCGCAATTTCTAATGTTGGATTTTCCCCATTACCAGAGGGAGCCCCCTTGTGGAGTACTGTAGAGTCATTACCATGGCAACTCCACAGCGCTGTTCAGTAAAAGCCATTTAAGGCAGTACGGTAGAAGCCATTTTAAGGCACAACAGGTTGTATCTTAACAGAACACACACCCCAAGGGGTGTCTTACCCCCACAGTATTTGCTTCAAGACAGTAAGTAATCTGTGTACCACGTTTGGTTGAAATTGCTCAAGGCGTTCCAAAGTTATGCTGGAACATACACGTATAGCCAGACATACATATATATATAATGTCCACTTAAGCCCAACAAACTGTTATTAGAAATTAAGTTCCCTGTCCAGCTAGCATCCGACTTAAAGCAATCCAATATTACTGCAATACAAAAGTACCTATCGGTATTAAATATAATTCTATCTCTCATTTATGAAACATGCCATTCGTTGTATTCTAAATTATTGACAAAAAGACTCTCGAACAAAGCCATGATAATTGTACATCTATTCATCATTAATCCTTTGTAACCTTTTGACAGTCTTGCTGTTGTCATGTAATCATTATCTTCCATCTCCCCATTCTAAAATTCAGTGACTCACTTTTCTTGTATCATCTCTTCCATTTCCCTGAATTTCTTTGACAAGACATTTACTTTTTCTAACACTAATGACTTGTCTCCTGGTAGAGCATGAGGAGAAAGTTCTTCAATGAGGTGTTGCAAAACTTCAAGATCTTTCTTCTGCTCCATCAATTCTGTGTTGGTTTCCTATAAAATGAAGAAATAAAGTAACTGCTTTATACCTGACTGGATAACCCTAAGATTCAACATTTAGTCCTTGGACTTAACGGTTCCCATTATCATTTTTGAGCGGATGGTTACTTCACAAATGTGCTACTCAGTAGAGGTCAGAACAGCACTTCAGGAGATTGAAAAATACACTGTTACCTGCACACAGAGGAACATTTCGGCAACGTCCTTTCCTGGAATATCAGCCTCATTGAGGGTTTGTGTTTTCTTGTCGAAGAATGACTGAAGTTTGTCAGACAGACACTCAAACAACTCTACTCTGGTCTTCAACTTTTCCATGTCTTCTAGTTTCTTCTTATGTTTATTATGAGCTTCGCAAAACCTTTTGGAAAGCTCATTCATTTTAGCTTCTAAAGAAGATGCGGTTGAGGGATCCGCAGTTTCCATGAATTTCTTCATTTTTTCTTTCATGGCATTTAGGCTGCTCTGGCGGCCTACAATGTCTTGTTCTAGTGCCTGAAATAAAATTGTTTCAGAAAATGTCCAAGGTAACATGCATGTATTATGCATTATGCCCGAAATGCGATTGCCAACACAAATGACTAATTGGTTTCTAAAGTCAGCTACACATTTAGGTGTGGAAAAAGATAGTTAAGGATGTTGGTAAAGTATATCTTTGCTTTCGTTCATCAACTGATAGCCCCCCATATGATGTTTATGTTAGTGTATTCAGACTAAAGGATTTGCATAGAAACATCTCACTTAAGATATATTTGTCAGCTTATTAGAATATCATTGGAACATTACATGTACTATGAGCTCTGAAGAAAGTAACTGGGTGGTCTCACACGCCCTGAAAAATAGCTTGTTTAATAAACCACACAATCCTAGTTCACACACAAGGTTAAATCATAAACCATGCCTAATAATCTGCAATTGCTGGAATCACAAATCACACAAAGATAAAATCAAACAAACTGTACTATGGTCTAGTACTGGCCAGTTTTGAAGCATTTTTTATTCTTCTTTGATTCTTTCCATGCTATTCAAATCCGTGACCCGACAAATGCGCGAACGTCAAAAGCGCGCTGACAAAACCGCGGCGCTAAAACCGCGATGTCAAAAGCGCGCCGACAACAGTGCGCCGACAAAAGCGCGCCGACAGAAGCGCGATTTAAGTTAAGGTAAGATTTAGGGTTAGGTTTAGGGTTAGGTTTAGGGTTAGGTTTAGGGTTAGGTTTAGGGTTAGGTTTAGGGTTTGATTTAGGGTTAGGGTTACAGCGCGCTTCTGTCGGCGCGCTGTTGTCGGCGCGCTTCAGTGCTCATTCGTCGGCGTGGTTTTGCTGCCGTGGTTTTGCCGGCGCGGTTTTGTCACCGCGGTTTAGTCAGGCGCGCTTTTGTCGTTCGCACATTTGTGGTGGACCCATTCAAATCATTCTCTTCTCTTAGAATTAAGTTTTGTCCTGTTAGAGAAAGAATTGGTTACGTTAAATTTCTACTTACCATATTTTTGCTAATGACATCTTCAATAGCAGCAGAGTTTAAAGGCACCTGGCTGTGCACCTCAAGATTCTTCTCAACACCATTCATCCAATCTAGCATTTCATCTAATCCATCCTGAACGCTTAATGAACGGGTCAAGGTTATTTGGAGCTTTTCATTACGATTGTTCACTGCTTTAGATAACTGGTTATACTTATTTACAATAGTGTCTGAAAAGAAAAGAAAGGTATGTTGGATTGGGGCATGCACACACACACACACACACACACACAAACACACACACACACACACTAATACACCGAGTTCATGGTGATGAACCTTATAATAGATAGAAGGGGCTATCTTCTATGGAATTATATCCTACAGTCCATCTTTTATAAAATTCTATTAAATGATCCAGCACACACAACTTAATTCTAAAAGGAAATTTGCCAATCTGAATGTGGCTTTTAAACGTCTTTTAGTAGTAAGATCAGTCTACAGAAGTCTTCAAGAAAAAATATGTTATGTAAACTTTGTTTGCCATAGTCTGAATACAAGGTTAAAATTGAAATGGCTTATCATGTAAGTTTCCATTTTCATGCCGTAGAAAGCCACAGCCTGTATGTTGTGCTATTATTTCTGACTCATATTTATGACAGTACAGGATCCTATCTTGCATTTATCTTCACAATCAGGATTTTGAAAGAATGTCAGATATGTTTCAGATTGGACTCTAAAAGAGGCTCAGAGGAAAAAGATATTCCGCTAAACTCATTTGTCAGTTAACAAAAGGGATTGCACTGTTTTTCCTTTTCCAATTATTTGTTTTCCTTTTTAGCTTTTAAAACATTCATCTCACTTAAATGAAAATGATTTTCTCTCTTATTTATCTACCCACAATAACTGGTTTCCCTATATTAATTTTTTCCATTTATGTCTAGGAAACTGGTAAAATACAAAAGACAATGGATCCTTGGAGGCAATTATAATATGGATTATGAGTTATGAATCTATTTTGAATCCATAGATTCATAATATGAAATATGGGCAAATTTTCACATTAGTCACTTTGACAAAATATTTCCAGGGCTTTGAGAACATTTTATTCCAGATGTATATCTAGAAATGAAGCACCTGAGATTTGTGGATAACCCTGGTGGGTCCATCCTGTTAAATAAAGATTGGTAGATAAAAAATGGGCTTTTATGAATTACCTCACCCAATAGGCAATATTCATTTTTCTATGAAATTACAGACCTATCTTTTGCCCAATTTTATGCAGCGTAATTAATCATGAGTAATAAATAACAGACATAAAAAGATGAGATGGCTAAATAGACTTATAGAAATTTATTAGCATTAAGCATTAAGGTAAAAATAAAAATAAAAAGCAATATATGTTGACTAGAAGCTAGTCAACTAGCTTCTAGATTTTAGATTTCACATAATCCAGGATTAAAATCAAAGAAGTTAAACCTTAAGTTAGCATGCCCAGTTTTCTCTTACATTTTTAGGTCTTTATACAAGTTCCAGTAATCCGTATAATTTGCTTGTTAGACAAGACCAATTATAATTTTTAAAGAAAAGCAAAAACTTCAAATA